>NC_087256.1:3845000-4145000 GCF_037042905.1 Lytechinus pictus | reverse complement strand
TGGTCAGCTGAAAATAGACTTGATGGTCAGTTTAAGGATAGGCTGCTGGTCAGATTGATAAGAGGCTGTTTTGCAAGTTCCACAACATCTGTAGTTTTGTTGGTTTGTGCACTAAATGAAGAACTGGTAATAATCTTGTTTCAAATCTCGCTTCGAATCTGCTATTCTTGTCGAAGAGCAACAACCAATTAGCACACTTTATACATGTCACAAGTTGGTGTTGAAGTTGCAAAGACAGTGATAGTCAGTTTGATATGAGACTCCAACATGAATTATAAAATCTGGAAACACATACTCATTGTTTCCCCTTTCTCTTTCTATGTCATTCTATGTGTACAGCAATCAGAGCATATCAAGCAAGTCGTCAGACAGGCACAACAGCAAGGGACAGGGAAGCCCTAGTAGGAACTCACCGGCCAAGATGCATCGGAACAGTAGAGATCTATCAACAGAAGATCTTGGTTCTATGGCAACCACACCATCCAAGGAGACACAGAAGCCGATCATCCTAGATGAAAAGGTGAGTGAGATGGAGGGATGGATAGATAGAAGAATTGGAAGATTGACTGACTGGACAGTGAAGTTACCAAACAAACTCTTAGGTAGACATTGACAAGGACATGTGAATTATGGCAATGATATCAGTTATGGAGCCACAAAACCATAACTGATGAAGGGATGGAGAGTAAGATAGAGGAGATAGATAGATAGATAGACTGGGAGACAGGCAGACAGATTGCGGCATGCCAGGTGTAAGGGACGGACTGCCAGATACAGGATCAATCAACATTTATTACCAATCTATTTGATGAAATAATACCAAGCGCAGAACAAGTCACCTTGGATTGATGATTGATTGGATAAAATAATACCAAAAGCATAGAACAAATCACCTTGGATTGATGATTGATTGATACGAGTAAATAGATGTAGGGACAGACAGAAATACAGACAGACCAACAAACAGACACATAGCAAATGGGTGTCTTGATATACACAGATGAATCTCAAGAGAGTCCTTGGGCACCATTTCATACAATGTTGTACGAGTAACAAAAGTTTTTATAATTATATGATATACTGCCCTCTACTAATCAATGGGAAGTATCTTAGTAGATTATTACAGAGACTAGTAAAATACTAAAAGAAGGAATGTTAATGGGATGGTACATTGACTCATATATTTTCAAGCGCTGAAGGATAAATAGACATGAAAAGACAAAACAGACAAGACTGTCAGAGAAATATTGTCAAGAAAGAAAGATGGTCAGTTGTGTTCATAACATGTCGACTAACAGACATTTTCATTGGAAGAGCCAGCTTGCTGGATTATCCACTTTTTCACTTCAGATAAGTGAAAAAATAAATGCAATCTTGAAAGAGTGACGAAAATGTAATGTCACCTGATTAACCACATTTTTTTATTAGTTTTTACCATATAGTTAACCCTCATACCAACCCATCGGTGATGGTTTTAACTTATTTTCTCATTGGTGAATTAGATGTTATTGGCATTGTTATAACTTTTTTATTTCTGTTGACTAAATGTAAATTTTTCTTTCACCTCTTTCTCTATAGAAGTTTTCTGATAAATAATTGCAGGCTTTAGTAGGATTGATATTTGTTAGACATACATATTTTAGAATTTGATAAAATTCTTAGATCAAGATCCAATAGGTATAAAAATCCTAGATTAGTATATTAAAAAAAAAAAAGTAGAGGAGAATGAAATGATGTATTCTCTATTGCGTATTTTTAAAAAGAATTACTCTTCATGTTTAAATCTAATTGCAGCTTATAGAAAGAATTTTGAAAAAAAAAATCTATATTTCTGTCATCATCAACTACAAAATACAAGGGTGCAATGATTTTCATTATGAAATCACATTTCCAAGGACCTAACTTCACAGATGTTTCTAATGTTAAGACAGTATTCTTATGAACAAATAGCCAGACAGATATGGATACGTATTTCTTAAATACCCATTGATGTCTATCGTATTACAATGTGGTGCTGGTTCTATTGATATACCATCAAATCAATTGACCTAAACTATTTAATATCCCATTTTCAATACTCAAGTATTGTAACTTTCATTAATAAGGCATCATCTTCCTTATGAATATTGATGGTGTACAGTGTCTGTTTCAGTATTGTAGGACTAAGGGTGAATATTTCAAATCACTTTATTTTATTATTTCATTTTTTTTTATCTTGACCATTGGCTGTGAATAATTTGCTTTAATTTTATATTGATTCAGATAATACATGGCCTTTGTTGGAATTATCTTATATTTGTTTATAGTTATAAAAAATTATTCAAGGCTATTGTCCTTTAAAATTCCCCAAAACAATTTTTTTTAAGTTCTGTTTAAAAAAGCTCCTTTTATTTGCTTTTTGAAAACTACACCCAAGACCCACACACCTCTCTGGAATGCATCGATCTTGCACTTACATGTACTAGATTAAATGCTATTTACCAGCCCTGCACAAGCTCTATTACAAATAAAGTCACATACAAAATTTGTATTGCACAAATTGTATTTTGCCTTAAATATGCTATGCCATTCACTCTAGCTTCAGGTTTTGTAACAAGCTTTTTATACTATTTGATCTCAGAGTATCTAGAATTGAGATTGTTCACTATGATATTGCATCATGTCATTGTATTTCTCTTATGTGTGGTGATATGGACAACAACCATTTGATCATTGCTGATATTATTGACTTTCATTGGGTTTCGTTCATCCTTATTCTTAACAACAAATTCTTCCTGAAACACTGATATTTTTACTCTCATGTGAGAAAATTATTGTTAGTGCTTAACATGCCCTAAATCCTCTTTCCTTTTCCCTCTACCAAGTTGCATTGCTTTTGATAACCATCAATATTGTGATTCTTGATAGTGTTTATTTTACCTAGCTATAGGGGCCCAATCCCTTCTGCAAGTGGCTATCCCGTTCCAGCATTGTTTTTATTTTATTCTCTGTTGATACAACTGGATAATTCCAAAATTCCTGATATGTGCTTATTAAGGATTATTATGTTTTGGAATGATTCATGTTGGGATATTTTTTTTTCAATGAGTCAATTACTTTTAAAAACTATAAATTTAGTTGTTTTCCTAGATAATTGCATGCATAGTTAAAGCATTGTACATCTGGGCTTTTGGAAGGAGAGGGTATGATTTGTTGAATTCTGATTTTACAATGGAGCATGCTCTAATCTTCTGAGTGGTAAATCTTCTCTCAAAAAACAACAATTGTTTATGTCTGGATTAATAAACATTATGGGCAAGTGTGGAAATTGTGACTTCACCTTGAAACTATTTTGGGATCATTTTGGTTTATTTTACTTTGAAAAGTAATATGAATGAAAAAAAAAACCTGTATTACCCAATTAAATTTTTAAAATCACTATACAGAAGATATAGATTAAGAATTTGGATTTTTTTGTAGGTATTGATTGGATATTTTTTGTCTTGTCTTGTTTCCCTTGTCTAATATAGAACTTCATGCCACTCTTTCAACAGGTACTATACTATGTGTAAATATATCAATAGTCTTTCAACTTTTGCTTGCCTGTAACCCCCTCCCATCCTCTTGGTCTGTCTGTCTCTCGCTGTCTTTCTCTCTCCTTGTCCTGTCCATCTATCCCTTTCTATTTCTCTTTGTCAAACTCTCCCTCTTCTTTTTTCATTTTCTCTTGTCTTACTCTCTACCTCACCCCAACCTCTTTCTGAATCTCTCCCTTTCTGCATTTTTCGTCTTCTTGCTCTCTTGACCTCACTCTGCATCTTTCTTGGTATGTTTATTTCTCCCCTATCACTTTTTATAACTTTCTTTATTCCTCTCTTCCCATCCCCCTGCCATATTTCTTTGGGACATTGTGTCTTGCTCATTGTTTTTCTGTAATCTACCCCTTGACTTTCATTCTCTTCCTCTTATTCTCTTTTAGATGTTATCTCTCTTTCTTATCTTCTCTCTCTGCTTGCATCATGTTTTTTGCAATGGATGGTGTAGAAGTAGTGTCTAAAATGCACTTTGAAATATAGCAAGTTTCCTGAATGCCATTAGTAAATGTAGCTGTTTTTACATGATTGCTGTATTTGGAGGAAATATCAAAATTCAGCGAATTGTTGTCAAAATCATTATGGAATACCTGTTTCAGTTTAATACCAAAATATGCCCCAAACAAGATGTGATATTTCTTGAAAAACTATAATTGAAATTTGAAGAAGTTGTTATGAAAATGAAAAAGCGCCTGCAATTTTTTTTTTTTTGTATAAGATTGTAATTGTTTGTGTGCATGTGCATGCAACACATTTGTTGCCAAATAAGTGTTTGTTATGTAAATGAAAAAGCTTGTGTGAAAGTTTGATTCAGTTTGATTTTTTTAGTGGGTTTTGCGAAGATTCTTATAAACTGATGAAGCTGAACATTTTGTTTCATCTGCGAAGCAGAAGTCAGAGATAGGTGCTGCTTTTCTGACAGACTCGACAGCTCTACAGTTGTGAATATCAAAATCTTAACCTGGGGTTAAGTTTTTGAAGTGTCATCTTAACTTCAGAGTCATAAACCACCGTCACGCTTGCCTCAACACCGCTACAGTCCCAGGACTGTCCCGAGACTTTAGCGGTGTCGCCTTCAGTGTAGAGTACCCTAAGATAACCGCACCTCGCTATATTTCTGCGACAAACTTTTGTTCTCAAACCATAGTAATAGCACTGGGACAGTCCCTTGACTGTTACGGTCTGCCTTTAGTGTGAAGGCACACCGCTATTTACAACACCGGGATATTTTGTTAACTTACAAAAGTTTTCTCCACAATGGGGTGTGTATAAAGTGAAATAGAAAAAAAATCTACCAATGGATTCACGTAAATTCTGCATTGTTTTGTGTATGATCAAATGCAGGGATTTGCGATTGAAAATATGCTTGCATTATTTCTGCATGAAAGATGCAACTATTTTTATTTTATAGTGCCTTATCCCCTCCTGCATTTTCTCTGCAACAAAATTCCATCCTTTTCCTGGATTTATTTGTTTTCTATGAATAACTGTAGGGAGGAAATACATGAATCTAGTATCATCAGTTAATTCAATGACCCATTCTTTGAAACAGATGAAGTAATCTGTTTCTTCTGATGCTATCTTCATAGGTAGTGTACAGGCTACCTATGAATGTGGGGAAAAAAGATGGGGGAAAAAGACTATTTCTGTCAGTGCTCTAAATTCATACTAAAACTACTACATGTTAAGTTTACAATATGAATAACAAAATTGGACATGCTATAGGAAAAAATAATTGATTATGCTAATTTGTTGAAGGTAATACTGTATTATCATTCTCATTAAATGGGCTGCCCAAAGAAAACTAATCTAGATAGCTTCTACTGAAAACTGTATAATTGCTGAGAAATGTCATGCTGCCTTGCAATACACATAATTTTCTCCCTGTCTCTTCTTAATCTCTTTTTTTTTTTGCTCCTGTGCATCTTGTGGGCAAGCAATTTCTTATGCATGCTTTGATTTATTTCTTTTTCTTTCTGTTTTTGGATTTCCAATATATGTATTTGTATTTCCTTTAACAATTTGTTCTTATCTTATTATTTTACTTCATAAATAAGTTTATTTTGGGTAATTTTTATGTTAGTCTCATAAATGTATTTGTTATTGGAAATAATAAAATAGCCCTGCACTCTCTCAATACAGGATTACATATCAAGATAATTGATAATTCAATTGTATGATCCAAGAATGTTTATTATATTTGTTTGTGAGAATTCTTTATTTCTATAAAATATTGCAACAGGAACAGGATAATTTTAAGATGGATCAAACTTGGTTACAGTTACAACTAAGTATTTTTGTTATGCTTTACAAACTATGTAACCTAAATGTATGATTGAAGTAAACATGTATAGGTATTAAGATCGTAATTCCAATGTCTTTAAATGATTATGACATTATATTTCACATATGTGTTGTTACTATATTTGAAAGAAAATCATGATCATGTCATGATGTATGTCTTGTTTTAAGTGTGATATTATTCAATGTTAATAAATGATTTTTTCATTTTATATATCTTTATCATTTGTTATTTAATGATCATATCACAATGTCATGAGTCATCTTTTATTTTTAGTCATCATTTATGGCTGTCATCTCCATCATGACATTCTTCCGTTATTATTGTGATCTTAACATGTATATTTTATCATAACATGATGCTTAAGAATGCTGGCAGAATGAATCTATATTGATTCATGATCCCTTTGCCTCTTCCATTTACCATCATCATCACCATCATCACCATCATCATCATCATGATCACCATCAGTATCATCAGTATCATCATTGTCATCATCATCATCACCATCATGACCATCATTATCATCATCACCAACATCATCATGACCATCATTATCATCATCATCACCATGACCATCATTATCATCACTATTGTCGTCATTACCACCACCACTATCGCCAGTGATGATCAATGTTCATATCAACATCGTCATAATTCCTTACCTTGCAATCATCATCTTTTTTCATCATGGCCTTAATTTAATTTAACAACCATCATCTTCCTTTTTATAAATTAAGAACCTCGAAAAATAAAGCTTCAAATCCTGTAATACAAATTATCAATTTGCTGTCCAGGGTATTTGAAAGCAAATGACATATCATGGAGGAAAAATTAATTTAATTTCCAATTTGTTCTGTCTACCAAATAATTTTCTCACATTTATATCTGAAATATAAACAACATTTGTATCTGAAATTACTTATTGAGATATGAAACTATTTTTCTTGTGCCCTACTTTTTATGATTTGTTCAGAACAATCATTTTGTGCATGATTTTTTTTTAACATCACAATATTTATTTTTAAGCATGTCCCTATTGTATGTGAAATGATCCATTTTAATCTTAGTGATATTTTTGTGCAAATGTGTTTAGACCAAATGAAAATAATTAGTTGAGAATCAGATAAGGGAACTTACTGTGATAAAATAAGGTTGTTATTTATTTGATGCATGCATAAGATCACAGCCGTCTAAAAATTGTCAAATGTTTTGATGCCTTATTTCAGGGTTTTTCTCTTTGTAGACGTAGGAAGTCATCAAGCTCGGTAAATGTTTAAGAAAATACACATCATATAATCCTCTTTTTTATTAGATCACTTTGATTTAGAGATTTATTTTTATTTCTTTTCAACTATGAGTTTATCAGTTAATGTTTAAATCAAAAAGCATTTGAGTTTTATTGAGTGAAATTTCTTTTCAACACTGCTCATAAAATTTTGAAAGACATGGTATTTAATATGAACTTTCAATGAAATTTTGATTTGGAATTAAAGTCTGCAATTACTTCTAAATTCAAATTATTCAACCAATTTTGTCTTCAGCATGAAACATTCTAGCTTTTCCTTAAAGATGTATCTTTTCTATCTAAAACAAGGAATCAACTGTTTTTATAAATGTTTCTTTATTCACTTTTTCATGCACATTGAATGCAGATTTCTTTTTCACCTATTATTTTCATTGAAAATTAATTTCCTCCTTTATTTTTGTGGGCTTAGAAATGTATTACCTACAGCATATACAGATATGCCTTGTTGGCCTTCATACTTATTGGAAACGACATAAAAATTACTGTACTTGATAATTGTTGAAGAAAGGAAACTTTCTTTTATTCTAAAATTTAAAAATCCTTTCTTCATTGGACATACTGTAGGTTTTGTTTTTAGTGAATGGATAAAAACCATAGTTCATTCAGGTTTCACGTATAATTTATATATAATTGAGCATGTACATGTACATTGGGAAATTTCCAAAGTGAATGTGTCACAAAATGGTTAATTCATTCTTGTTGCTTTGGTTTGAAATATCAGTTCACTTTCATAGATTTATATTATCAACAGGAGAATCATTTTTAAATAAACTCTGATCTCATCTAAATGAACAGTTATCTCAATGAATTGAACACCCTATGACAAAATTTCTCAATAGTTATGATTCTTCTTCAATGAACGCGCTACCATAATGTATACATGAAATCTACAAACCTTAACGCCATCTGTATTCTGTAGTAAAACTCTGGGATAAGAAAATGTTGGTTGAATGCAGTCTTGGAGTACCATAACTGCACTTATTTCACTTAGATCACTAGTGATGATAGACCTTTTTGTCATGATAGATCTTGAGACCTTGGAATCTTTTATTACTTTGGAAATAGAGAAATTATATCAGGTTAACATAGTTAAAGGTCAAGTCCACCTCAGAAAAATGTTGATTTGAATAAATAGAGAAAAATCAAACTAGCATAACGCTGAAAATTTAATCAAAATCGGATCTAAAATAAGAAAGTTATGGCATTTTAAAGTTTCGCTTATTTTTCACAAAACAGTGATATGCACAACTCAGTGTCATGCAAGTGAGTCAGTCGATGATGTCCATCACTCACTATTTCTTTTGTTTTTTATTGTTTGAATTATACAATATTTCATTTTTTACAGATTTGATAATAAGGACCAAGTTGACTAAATCATATAGTATTAAACAATGCCAATTTCACATGTTCAGAGGGAGGAATTAATCGTTGTATCACTTGACAATGAGGAGAAAATCAAAATATTTCATATTTCATATAATAAAATACAAAAGAAATTGTGAGTGGATGACGTCATCAGTATCCTCATTTGCATACCGACCAGGATGTGCATATAAATGTTTTGTAAAATTAAGCGAAACTTTAAAATGTCATAACTTTCTTATTTTACATCCAATTTTGATGAAATTTTCAGTGGATTTTTCTCCTTTTATTCAAATCAACTTTTTGTTGGGGTGGACTTTAATAGTTCATGCTTGGAATATTATGGAAACAACATTTGTCAGTTACTATAGCATTTTTGTTTGATTTTGTGATGGGGGAAACATTTGATGCCATGAATATGCTGGCATTGTGGAATTGAATAAACATGTTCGAAGATGCAGAGGTTTTTTTTTTTCATCTGATTGAATTATCAAACATTTTATATTTAGTTGTAGTTACTGGGCTTAACATCAAAGTAGAACATTTTTGTTCAGTAAAAGTATACAGTTTTGTGCGGTGTGTGCTTGTGCCTTTTGTTATGCCCGTGCCTGTTCCTTTGCATGCTTTATGTCAAGCATTGATCAAAGTACACTGTCATATCTAATGTTAGTGTCACGTTTTGACAAATGTGTATTTAATTTGCAATAATGGAATTTCTAAAGGAGCTTAAGTATTTGAAGCACTCTAATAATAATTCTTATTCTAAAAATGTGAAAGCTAATGTTTCAACTTGAATTTCAGAGATTTTCTCCGCTTATCTTTTTTGTATGTTAGTTAGCGTTTGTGGAACGTATACATTCATGTAATTATTTTACTCTGATAGTAATTGGTTAAATTCATATAGCCAGCAGATTGCTAGAATATTTGGGTTTTTAAATTTCAAATATGATACTTTCTCTTTTACATAGAACTTGATTGAATGTTACTGCATTTTTGGATTGGATAAACTTCTTGTTATAGACAAAATCGACCCTATATGAGTTGGATTAATATGAAATGTGAACCAAGGATACCAAACTTCCTTTCAGCTAATGTAATTTGAGTATAAAAAAAAGAAGACAAATTTGTTGTTTGAATTTTTGTGGTCTTTGCTTTTAAAAGAACTTGCATGGCTCTCACGTTTGCTCTCTTTATGTGCATCAAATGCATGAATGTTCTTTATGCAAAGAAATTGAGATATTAATATAAACAGACAATATTCAGTCATTTCTTAGCATATCTGTCATGGTATAAACTTGAGTGAATTGTCAAAGTTAACCAAAATTTTCAAAGAAATCTAATTCTCAAATTTCAACTCAACCTCAATAGCTGAAAACCAGATTTATTCCCCCATGATTCCTTATTATGAAGAAAAAAAAGTAAAACATACATGTTTGTCATGTATGGAAAATAATACAAGGTGTATGTAGCTTTCCTACATTCCTCAGGAAGATGGTGGTAGGTTAGGAACAAACAGTGGATCAGAATCGTTGAAGATTACAAAGAGTAAACATGGTATCTTTAAAGAAATATTCACATTGAAGAAAAACTGATATTATAATATATGTACATAATATGACCTGTATTTCATGTTTTCTCTTTGTGATATCATTAGCTTTCAAGTGCAAGACCATTGAGAAAGGATATGAAGAAAGCTAACCATGTTCCAATGCAGAGACCCATTAGAGCAATGACTATGCATGCAATGAGTAAGTATTACAAAACCATTACGATATAAGAATTATGTGTGCACCACTGTAGTCTTGCAGAAATCCTCCGTTGTGACTTCTCATTTGGAAATCCAGGAAACCAATTTTTGTATGTTTTGAAGGGTGATGTATTAGAAGTGTAGCCTTAAAATTACCGGTGTGAATTACAATGTATAATATGCATGAATCTCGGTACAATGAGACACCCTTTATGATAATAGACATTTGTATACCAATGGTATATCATACACATTATGTCACATGTGACTTGATTATTTTGTGTTGTACAGACCAGTCATCATCTACGTCTTCTCTCCAGTCATCTGATGGGGACAGTGACGCACCCCCTAAGCTGCCCCCAAAGCAATCCAGTGGTGATTTCAGTCATACCGAGGTCATCGATCAGAACAACCCTCCTCCAAAACCTGCAGGGTTTCCAGTTGCTTTCACCTCCCTCAAAGATAAGGTACAATTCATTTTATAGTTTGTTGCCCTTGTTCACAGGTGTACTAAGATGAACCATGGTTAAAAGTCTTTGACTAAGTAGGCTTACTATGAGTAGTGGAATGTGATATTAATATCTAACAATAGATTGTTCATTATGTTTATTATTCAAAAACTAGGAATGATACTTGAAAAAATTTTCTTTGTCATTAAACTTTAAGACAAGACATGTAATTCTAACAGCATTATATTTACCTACCCTTAGTTATTATATACCATCCAATAATTTAGTTATTTTATATATTATGTGATAGTGGACTGTAGATTCATTCTCTTAACCTTTGAATTATCTCTTACCAAGCTTTGTCGTATAATGGTATTCTTTTATTATTATGGAAGTAAAAATAACCTGTGGGACACTATGTCTTTCATTAGAGTTACAAAGATAATTTGTAGTATGTGTAGTTTTCCCATAAATCCAGAGGCAGTGTTACATTCAGGGGGTGGGCTTACTGACCGCCATATGATTTTTCAAGTAGTGAAGGAGAAAGAAGAGTATCAAATGAGAGCTCTGGGCCATGTTATCCCTGTTCAATTGACAAAAAAACCTGGGTCCCGTTTCATAAAGACTTGTTATAACAACAAATGAACCATTTCTATAACAAATTTACCATCAGCCAATCAGATTGAAGGATTTCAGTAGCTTTAAACTGTTATTGCAAATTTGTTATTATAACAAGTTTTATGAAACAGATCCCTGATGTCATCTTTTGGTTGTCTTGCCCCCATCCCTCCATCAAAACACTTGGTGCTACCTATCAATTGTAGATGTCTTTACCCTACAACTCATCTTAAAATATCTTTTCATTATATCACTTTTGTAAAACGTCATTTTCTATTTTGATTTCAGGACCAGTCACCTCCTCCGCTGCCCATCAAAGGATCGTTAAACAACACACCTCCTATCAGTAGAAAGGACTCAAAACCTTTGGACCATATACAGGATTCCTTGACCAATGAACCTCCAGAGAAACCCTGACAGATACTTTCTGTCATCCCGAGGACTTAATAAGTATATGATCTCTTAAAGGAATCCTAGATTGAACCTTCAAAGAAACATCAATAATGCCTCTTAATGGCTAGGAAGACAGACAACCATAAGATCACGGAAGGGCTCCTTGACCGATAGATATCCGCAAAACCTTGACCAAATTAACTAGTCGTCCTCAAGGATTTACAGGTGTATAATCACTTGAAGGAACCTTAGATTGAACTTCTGAGAATCCTCAAAGATGCCCATTTTCAATTAAAAGGATAGAAAAACAAGACCACATTGACAAATCCTAGATTGATGGAGTACCACTGAAACCAAGATATTATTAACAAGAAGGAAGGGATCACTACTATGTGTAAAGATTCTTTACCAATCAACCTCCACAAAAACCCTGACAGATGCATTCCGTAATCAGGAAGGAATATGTCTCAGCTCATATCAAAGAAATCCTGACCAATGAATCTCACCAGAAGTGTTGAGAGAAGTGTGTACTCAGTAGAAGGAATGCTGACAGCTGCTATCTGATGGCCAGAAAGACAAATCTTTATGACCACACAAGAAATCCTTGAGAAATAGGCCTATGGGCATCTATTAGATGAACCTTATATGAATCAATAGGAAGTCTGTACAATTTTCAGACCTTATGCAAGGAGCCTTGAACAATGAAAATTTGAAAAAAAAACCTGTTAAACTCAACGAATACCATCATTACCAGTTTTTGCCAAATTATGGCACCGATAGATATTTCTTTCTTTTGTTGTATTTACCAGGATGGTACAAGTTTTGTGGTTTGAGGCAGAATACAGTCAGGCTGAGATTTGCAAGTCATAATGCTGCCAAATGAAGAAGAATAAAATCTCCTTGAGACTTTATATTTGTTACTCATCCTAAGGCAGGTCGCAAGTGACCTCAAGGCCGTCCTCGACTCCATCCCTTGTTTACAGCTCTGAATCAATACTTGAATTCTATCTGTTAGAATGTCTGGTGCTTTAATGAAATGATGTCCTATCATATGTACACCTTTCCTGGATATCCAAGTTTAGTCTCAATCATGTAAACCTTTTCTCAATAATTAGCATTAAAATCCTGTTTATCCACAGTGTTTAATGATATGTTACTTGTGACTGTATCTTATCCTATTGGCATTACCTTTGAATATATTATTCTTATTTATATTATATGATTTCAACAGCCAATTCAATGTATTGAGATTGAACAGTTAACATGGAATACAAAACAAATACTAAAAACACATTTAAACAAAAGTAGAAATACTATGAGTACCCGCTTGCACTTCTTATTGGTTAAAAATCAAGTTGCGTTTGATTGACACTCTTTGTGAAACCGACCCAGGATTGTGAAAACTTTATTTAGGTAAATCAGGCATTGTCAAAAATAAAAGCTTTGTTTTCAAAAGAAAAGCAAAATGGCTTTAGAATGTTATAATCATTCCCAGGGTGCTTAATGCTGTGAGAAGAGAAAACACCTTATTGGAAATCCCTGACTTGCCTTTCTAAAACCTTTGAAGACAATGTTTTTGCACAGAAAAGGCCATATGATAGACCTTGTTACAGTATACAAAATGGCTCATTTTAGTTAATTTTTCAGGTCTTCTATTGCCGTTCACATGATCATCTCAGATAGAGAAAAGGTGACCTGATGCACTGACAAACTACTTGTAACTTTAAACAACATTATGGTTGATTAACTTGATTTTCAAGAATTAAGCTCTTCATTTTGTTGATAACAGTGGTGCAATCATTGCAGTTCTTTCCAGGTCCTTGTAAACTTGTATTTTATGAAGTGATATTTCTTAGTTTTCAATCAGGTTTGATAAAAATCACATTTTCTGCCTTATTGCCTCTTTTTCTATTTAATAACTATTGGTTGTTGAGGAAGAAATTTGACAGTGATATAATGTTCTTTCATCAGCTGATAACCAGGACCTCATGTCACAAAGCTTGGCAATCGATTGTAATAGTGGATTTGTACGATTGATTGCATATGATGATCAGTGCAATCAGTCTTACAATCAATCCCTAAGCCTTGTGTTACCAGCCATGTATAGTGTTGGACGGCACCTCAGTTTTCCCCTTTTCCCTTTGATGATTTAAAAAAACAGGGTCATTAAGAAAGCCAATACAGCAAAAATAAAATATTACAGGTAATTTGCATCAAGCTGCATTTATGTAATTTCTTGAATGAATTGTGCAAATGTTGAAAAAAATATCTCCCAATCTTATGAGATAAACTATGTACTGAATGAAATCAATGATTATTATGTTAATCCTTGTACTGTATGGGAATTAATGTAAATATATCTTATTTACTGAACAGTACATAATGGTTATGGTGCAGAGTATTGTTTTTTTTATATGTGAATATATTTCTGTATATGTATTGCACATATTTTGTTCTTACTGCTCTGAATGATGCTCAACTTCAGAAGAACACATGTATTTTGAAAAGGGATGTGCAAGAAAAGGATATTTATAATTATATATCTTTATGATTCTGCTTTTATTTAGAAATATGCAACTGGCCAAGGTCAAGAATAACTCCAATGGTTAGATATCTCTTTTGTGGAGGTATTGTACCCGATAATGTGATTATGTGAGCAATTATCCAAAGAAAAATAGGGAGAGGATACGATTCTCTTCCTTATATGCTCTTGAAGGTAATAATTTGAGTGCACCACAGAGTTGTGTATATAACATGGACAGTTCACATTATTATCATTAAAAGGAAGATAGAGAGGGAGCCATATTTGATTTCCTCTATTGTACCTTACATTATGACTTAGATTAATTCTACTAGGAGATATTGCATATGCTCTTGATTTAAATGATATCTGTCGAACATGGTGCTGCTGTCCATTAAAAGCCTGAACAGGATAGCAAGAAGAGAATTATTTTACTCCTAACATTCCAAAATCTCCTTATTTCATTTGATTTATTGTTCCCTTTTTATTTGTCTTTCTTGGCTGCTTTCATGAAGTGTATTCATGAGCTGTGATATGCTCCTACACTGATTGGATATGATAAGATACGTTCAGGACTTCTCCACCTCTCATAGCTATTTAAATAAAACATAGGAATTATTTCTCCGGTTAAAAAACATGATGAGTACTAGTTTTGTTAGAATACATGTGTGATGATTTTGAGATCGTCATTATGTAAATGTAAATACAATTTATGATATTAAACTTTTTTAGCATCAAATATTATTATACAAACTTATGATATTGTTTACTGCTTTTGATTTTGTATGACTGTAATAGTGTCTTTGTACATTGTTAAGATATCTTATTTAAAAAAATATTAATAAAATCAGCATATGAAATGTGATGTTTAAGTTGCAATTGTTCATTGTTGAGTACAATTTTTTGCGAGAATATATACATCAGTTGTGATCAATATTTTGATATTTTTAGCTGATTAAAGATTGTGAGGTGGTTTAAACATTCATTAAGTTATTTTGGTGCCATAAGTTAGAAGCAGTACTTAAAACATTACACGCAACTGGACTGAGATCCAATGTAGTAGTTTTAAGACTGGTGTCTTGCTGGAGAGTTTTGAATTAGTTGCAGTTTATTAATTTTGGAATCAGGCATTTTAAAGAGTAAACTAAGCAATCACACACATTACATCTTTATATTTCCCATTCTTTCTCCACCCCCCCCCACCACCCTCCTCTCTCACCCTCTGTCCCCCTCATTCATTCCTTCTTCAAGTCGTTAGCTATTCATTGCGTGTCATTTTTACTTCTCTATACAAACCATAATTACTAGAGTACGGTACATCCCACAGGATCTACTTTTCATTGCTCTTTGATGAGCAAGAAATATTTATCATACATACACAGCTTGGGATATAATTATTGGACAACACTGTATAGGAGCTTAGTAGGAAAGTGGTCGATTATTATTTTCCAAACTGTTGGTAGACCAGTATAGAGTATGATATACCATACACTATACCAATCGGTACATTTGAGTAAGCTGGTTTAGACAGATCTCAGAGTTTGATATATATCTCATTAGACTTAATTAAATAGCTCAGTCTCAGGCCTGTAACGTTTGTGCGCATCATTGTCTGATCATGGAGCTATTAATAGCTCCATGATCTGAGCATACTTAATGCTGTGCACATTGACGTCACAATGGATGAACAGGTGATTGATAGGTATCAGCTTATTTTTCACGTGACCTGCATTCTAACTTCAGATCTGATGTGTTATTTTATAAAGTTCCTTACTGAAAGTAATCCATGGACCGATGGTTTTCAAATACTATACAATATCTTAATATTTTACTCGAAAGTATGACAAATATGACCTTGAGTTTGAATAAATGGTAGAGTAGAATTTTTCTCATACAGAAACCTTTGGTGCGTTTTTGGTATTTTAAATAGCACACTTGCTTACACCACTTAAGTACACCTTCCTCTACAAGTTTGCAAAGTTTGGTGAAAATGGCATTTTGAATAGAATGCGGCATTTATTGATTTCTCAGATTTGTTATAGAAATGTCAACATTTTGAGAAGTGTTTTGTCATCACACTATTTGAAAGAAATGAAGGTCCTGCTAGCCTTAAAAGGGCAAACAAATAGCAATATGTATGAATTCTCCATCTTTAGTATGCAATTCTCCACTACTAGTATACCGTAAAATTTGATAAAAATCTACATGGATTTTGACTTGGTAATAAAGGTTTAACCTCAACATAGTGATGTTGTGGGGTCTAAAAATGCCAAATTCATTGGATTCGCAATTTTTGAAAACTTCCAATTGGGTGAACTTCAAAGCTCAATAGCTAAAAATCAAGCACATGATATACAGGTGTTGATGTACCACTGCAAAATTAAGTGAAAATGACATGGATTTCATTTTAACTGTGGAATGTCCTTAATTCTGTTGATACACATATAAAAAAAAACACAAACACTAAAACAATTGAATGCAAATACTGACAATGTATTTTTATTCTAAAGTAAATTAATTAAAAGGACAGTGATTACGTTTGGGTTATCTCATTGAAACGGCTCTATCATTTTAAACCCAAATTCAACCCAAATTAAAGCAACACATCTCTTTTAGCACCAGACTTTTTTTTTTTTTTTAATAGTACAAGGTGAATGTCAAAATGTCGAAAAGCTGTGTCAAATTGACATATGGGAAACATGAAAGAAAAGAGCATAGTGGACATAATGGATCATGTAGGTTAAAAGTTTGACTGCATTTAGGAGACCATGGAGACATTCCATTATTCATGTGCTAAACAGACAAAAAAATAATCCTGAAAGTGTTGCATTCTGTCTCAAATGATTTTACGGGTAACTAATGCATGTTTTTTTTTTAGACATGGGGGATTTGGTTTAGTTTCCTTGATAAAATAGATGGTATAAGGTCCCTTTTATTGGTGAAATATCACCCTCCACCCGAGATAAGAAGATTTATTTCATGCACTTAATGATAAAGGAATTCTTCTACAGAGGCAGTAATTTTAAATGTATTCCATAGTAAGTTAATCTGATGCCAAGTAAAAGTTGACAATTCTTCTACAGTACAGTACACTTGTATGTGATGATAATCAACTTACCTTACAAACCAACAAAATAATATGAACATTGTAATAAAAGTTTCAAATTATTGCATTACTGAGTAACAGATCTGATATCATGTAAAAAATAATACTTAAAAGTATATTTAAAGTAAAGCAATGATAAATTTAATAAATGCACTGTAATAAATCTAAATCTATTGAGATTTATTGCATTTTTACAAATCAAAATTGGTACGATTCCTTCAAAAACAAAATTATGTTTACCTATGATAGTTTGAAAAAGACGATAAATATTTTAAAAGTAGTACTTTGGACAAACCAACCCATGGACCGAATTATTATAGATGATTAATGTGCATAACTTGCTAAAAATGGAAGGACATACTCGCATAAAGATCCCAAAACCTGATAATTAATTCTAAGAGATACATGTAAATGCTGAAAAATTATTCATAGTTATTTCCATAGATTTTTAATAGAGGAAGGATGATTGAAACTAAATGTTTCCATTCAATGTGAGTAATCATTCCATTAATTCGATTTCCTGGTCAGGTCTGGCATGTTGAACATTCACACTGAAAAGTAAACACAAGATATATATGTCAGACCAATCTTCAAAACTTTTACATAATGTTGAATTAAAATTATTTTATAAATGGGTTATATACAGCTCTCTGTGAAACTATATACCGTATACAGGGGCCGCGGAACGGTTTTCAAAGTGGGGGGGCTGAGCCAAAAGTGGGGGGCTGACCATGCTAAAAATCACAATCATATGGTCATTTTTACATTTTTGTACACGGTTTTGGAAAAAAGTGGGGGGGGGGGCTGAAGCCCCCCCCGGTTCCGCGGCCCCTGGTATATGGTGTTCATATCAATTAGTTTGCTGGCCTTGTGAAGGCATGTCACACTAAATCA
The DNA here is from genome assembly GCF_037042905.1 of Lytechinus pictus. NCBI lineage: Eukaryota > Metazoa > Echinodermata > Echinoidea > Temnopleuroida > Toxopneustidae > Lytechinus > Lytechinus pictus. The sequence goes on along the minus strand of NC_087256.1, from coordinate 4,126,727 downwards.
ACCGGCTCCTGACTGATATAAGCTACTACTACATTATTTCCAATGACATACTATCGGTGGGGTTGGAGTAGGTTAAGGTGGTGTGACTGTAGCATCAATAGTGGGGTGAGTTGGGGTGGTTTTTTTTTAATCAAACCTTGCCTCGAACAAAGATCTAAAAACTCTAACTTTTGCCCAATACTCTCTCAGGTCTCCTCTATGACATAAAATCCTGAGAAATGCAGGGGAAGGGGAGGGGGTCTTGTTTCCTCTCCCCTCAACGATGTCTTCCTTTTGGAAAGAAAAATGGAGGATGCGAAGGAGGCCGGAGGAGAGGGGAGTAGGGGAGGGAAGGAGGATGGGGGGGGTAGGAGGAGATCTTTGTGGCTCACCAGTTTTGAACAACTTACCTGTGAGAGGGCCTTCACCATATAGTTCCATACGGAGACTGATGTGACCATACCAAGTGACGGGCATCAGACGAACATAGCGGCAATTCTGGGGCACAGGTAGGGTGTTGGTCACAATGGTATCACGGTCAGAATTAGCAGTGAAGATCTTCAAGGAAAAAAAATAATTATTTCAATTTTTTAACAAATAGTTTAACTCTTTAACGAAAGGTAATACATGTATTTACAATTTAAGTAGGCCTACCATCTTAACAATGTATAATCTGTACCTCAGAGGTGATTTTCTCAGGGATACTGACTGCATTCTTAGTTGCAAAGTTTCAATGTGAATTCACTGGACCTGCTATACACCTCTTTGTTATTTCTTGTTTTGTATGTTAGTTTCCCTCTTTCTGTCATATCAGTACATTAGAATATACTCCTAATAAGTTAGTCACATGTCAATCAGAATTATGAGAAATTGTGAGGATGGGATCAGGCATTTATGCCACAAAAATCTAAAACGGTACGATCAAAACAATGGCATACTCAACATCTGATGTATTCATTTTAATCATTTATTTTGTCTTTACTCAACAGAATGTCATGAGTGATTCACACAAATCCAGCTCGCCCTGCCCCGCCTAAGCTGACATCTGAGAGAGTTCAATAATCTGAAAGGACAAACTTACCCTGTCTGCTCCAGAGTTTGTACAGATTCCCTGTACAGTGTCAAAGGTAGTACCGTCAGTGCTACAAGCTAGCTTGTACCCTGTAACCCATTGGTTTACATCCTGACGCCCTTGAGTCGCCACTGAAATAATGCGGTAAGTGTCTGATAGATCAACCTATGGAAAGGTGGAGGAAGAAATGTTAAGGTTAATCTAACATAATAACTATATAAATGTAATATCTTATAGATAATTTTTGGGAAAAAAACACATATATGACTTCGACTGATATCACTAAGTATATCTTTACTTGTAAGGATTTATCACTAATTACATGAACCTATTCGGAAGTATATTTAGAAAATTCAAATTTTAATTATTTCTGTTTTAGTAAACAAAATAAATAGTCTTTCCTCCTATGGGTTGCGAGTAATCCCAGTCTTCATGTACATGTGGTTTATATCTTTTGTATTTATGCACAATGATCTTGTTCAATGGCTGATCAGAAAAAATGAGTAGAAAGAACCTATGTACAAGATCTTGATCACAAGAGCACTTCCAATTGGATTGTAAAGACGAATGGGAGTTTAATTGCCTATTAAGGGGGAAGCCCATATGATATATTCCATTAAAATATTAATATGAAATAACATTCATATGCTTCATGACAAATGAGTTGCAGAAGTGGCACAAAATCATAGAATGATTAGTGATTCATCAATACTGGTGGCAGCGGTAGGATAAAACCCTCAGGTAATGTGATTTTAGTTTACAATATCTGCTAGATGGCAGTGTTAACTCTTTGTGCCGATCAAGCATTCAGAATGAATAAGTGGGCAATTCCACCATAAAATGCCATCATAAAATTATTTGCGATTCTTACATTATTGACAGCAGCAGAATATACTGTAAATCTGTAATAATAATCTGCAATTATCCATGGTGGCAGCGGTGGGATCTATGCCCTCTATTCAGAAAACATAAAAAATGACAAGTGATAATTATTCTGCAGTAGTGGTGGGCCAAAAGACTAAACCATACATTGTATTTTCTCACCTGGATCCACTGGTTGGCATTGTTTGTTTGAGCAGACCAGGCTCCGCGGAGGTTCCCAACTCGGGCAAGATTAAGCCGAGCTCTCTTCGCACCATGATCAACGTTCCACTCACTAGAAGCTGTAAGGCTTGAATCTGGGATGACATAACTCTCAAGGCCCAGAGGAACAGGGTCGTTCAAGATGGCTATTGGCACAAATTTATAACAAAATAAAGGTACAGATTTTAGAGGTCTGTAGGCATAATATCTGAAAATCGATACATAGTGATTGGAAACTTATAATAAATTCTGTAGTCAGAAAATGTGTATTTTTATAAAATTTGAAATCATGGATTCATTCTATAACTAAGACAATAGTTTCTCATGGATTATTATGTAGCTATTGTTGAAAATTTCATTTCTTAAAATTGGAATTTCAATCTTATTCCCCAACACACCAAGCTTCAGCTTTTAAGGATTGCCAAGTCAATTTTTTTGTGATAACATATTGGTCTAAGATATATAAATTGACATTCAGTTGGAATTGATAAAACAAAGAATCCAGAACGCTATGTTAAAAGGAATTAAATCGTTTTAAAAAGGTTAAATAAAAAAGCTATAAAGTTTTAAACAATTACAGAGATATTTCATTTTGAAACTGTATTGCTTTGAAATGCAAAGAGATGATTCTATTCTTGTAGGTTTTTGTGTCAAGAGAGATATAGCAGGGTAAAGAACTACCCTTTCTCGATGACACAGATCAATCAAATATTGGGTAAAGGAATTATTAACAAGGAAGTCACAAACAAGTATGTACCTGCAACAGGTCCAGCTCCAAGAAGTTCTATACGCATGCTGATGTGTCCAAGCCACATAGATGGCAGTATTCGGATAAAGCGAGTGGTTAGTGGAGGGGAAAAGTAGTTGGTGACTTGAGTGTTTCGGTCGCTATTTCCATTGAAAACCTAAAGGAACATTATAGAGGATATATTATATAGATGAAAAGCATAGAAAATAATGAAATACTACATGGTATGGAATCATTGTAGAATACCAATTCTTCATGACCGAAGACATACAAATAAACCGACTATTGATTTCAGAGAGCTCAACAATAACAAGGTAGCCAGAGAAGGGAACCCTATTTCCAAACAAGTTTACCTTTCAATACGTCTGTGAATACGTTTTGAAGAGGTACCAGTTCTGCTGAATTTGCTACCTTGGTTTTAATATCTAGGAGAAATCTTTCAGTATTTGTAACAAGGGTCTATAAATTTCCGTTAGTAATAGAAATCATAATCTGTTTGGGTGACCAGTTGTTTAAGCCTTATATTCCAGTTGCTGAAATCATTGCAAGAAACGATGTAGGATGTCAAGAGTAGGTTTGTTAAGATATACTGTAGTTTTGAATGCGTACCTTGTCTTGGGTGGATGCCGCAGCACGAATAGTATCAAAAATCAATCCATTCAAGCTATGAGCAACCTTATATTCGGTGACCCACTGATTAGCATCAGCTCTTCCTTGGGTGATGACTCCAGTCACACGATAGATACCTTGTAGGTCAACCTGAAGCCACTGACTGTGATCCAGTGTGCTAGCGGACCAACCACCTTTCAATGCTCCACTTAACGGAAGGTTTAGGCGAGCCCGTCCTGCGGCATGGTTGGAATCGTACTCGGTGGAAGCCGTCATGGAGCCATCAGGTATGCGGTAGTCTTCAAGGCCAAGTGTGTGAGATGCATCTGCCACTGCAACGTAAGATGAAATTAATAACACTTGATCTATGTATACTAAGACGCATTTAAATAGTTATTATATTCCTCAGTGCATCACACTCGTGTCCATAGAAGTCTTATTGTGCTTTTGGTAACTTATCAGCCTTACTAAAGCACATTTGGACTTGTTAGAATTGCTCCTTAAACTACCAAACTTGCAGGTTAAAAGCAAAAAGTCTGAAATATTGCACCTTTGGTAATAAAGCAATATTAGATTCAATGTAATATGCTGAAGGATCACACCACTTAATTTTCGTACAAAAGTAAAATGCAATGAGGCCCTCCTTTGGAACGTTTCATTTATTTGTTTTTCTTAGTATGGAGAATCAAATAGAAAGGCCTAATTCTAAAGCAGTTCACTGGGAAATATGTGGTCTATCATAGATTATGGGAATCATATCAAAGGGAGTTGCATTCGCGGGGCAAAGGAACTCCCTTTAATACTCGAGACTCAAATTATAGCTCAATACTTTTTTGCAAGTCCTCTTACAAAAGATATATGTGAGTGTACTGCTTACATGTGAAGGGACCCTCTCCTAGGAGTTCCCATCTCAAGCTAATATGGTTGTGCCATGTCAAAGGATGGATACGGAAGAACCTAGCTGTCACCGGTGGGCTGATACCATTTTCAACCAGACTGTCACTATCAAAATTAGCAACAAAGGTCTGAAACATAAGAGACAAAAGAAGACGTTTAGTCTGAAAGGATTTGGGCAGATACGTGTATAGAGATTTCGGAAGTGTCTCACGTTCATCCTACATAGAAAACCCTGTTTTTAAATAAATCCTGATAAGATTTTTGACCTAAATTATTGGTTATTTGAACCGGGTTTCTGAGAAAAGTTATGGAACAAAGGAGTACATTCGAAGGTTGTAATTTACAAGGCAGGTTATCATTCATTGTATATCTTTTACTGATTCACAGGTTGTCGCCTTTACTTTCTTCCTATTTTTCTCTCTTAAGAAATCATAGTACATAGTTGAATCTTAAATAGCAAACTTTCAAGTTGAGTGGTAAGGCATCACCCGCTTAGTCAGTACGCTCTAGGACATTCACTAATCTTAAAATTCATTGAAAGAGTTTCAAACAATTACAGTATGCCATCCTAGTGAGATATAGTATCACCCAAACATTAACAGTTGAGATACTTAAAGACAGTCACACGTTGCTTCTTATAAATAAGAGGTCTGAGATGGCCCACCTTTGGTTCTCTATCGCAGGCGTCTACCAAAATCCAGTCCTTGCCATCAATGCTGTAGGAAATGCCATATGACTCCACCCATTGATCGTAGTTGTTCCGTCCTTGTGTGATAACCCCAGTAACTTCAAAGGCTGCAAGCAGGTCAACTTGTATCCACTGGTTTTCATTGTTTGTCTGTGGAAATGTAGAATGTCTTGATGATTGCAAATCCATATTAACAGGTCAAATATTCTAGAACTTTGGCGGATTTTGAAATTTACTGAAGATGGGGTAAGTTGTGTCAAAGAATATAAAATATGCAGTTCTATCATAGGTCAAGTCCTATCTCAGAGGATGGTGGAGCAGAGTCATGTTACTAAGTTGCTAAGAATTACCATGACGATGCTTGATAATAAGCAAACATAGAATACCTTACCAAAAGGACTATCATATCGACTTGGTTGGACCAAATCACGAGACCTTCACTTTGACAGTTGAAAGAAATAAGTGGTATTTTTAAAACTTACTATGGCAGACCATGCTCCCCTGAGAGATCCTTCTTGTGGCTGATTAAGTCTGGAGCGATCGACGCAATGGTCATTTCGCCAGCACGAAGAAGCTGAGAGACGAGTAGATTCTATGCTTCCATCCTCTATTCCAAGTTTTCCAGGAGTGGCAACGACTATAATGAATAAATATAAGAAAACGTTAGATAATCTTTTAAAGGTTTTATGGTGGTGCGGATAACATTGATTTGATATGGATCATATATTTTGTAAGGATTTGAGCGAACTCCTTCAAATGACAACATGGAGCAGATAGAGATTGATCAGATGAGAATGCTTGACAATTCTTACAGGTTGACCATTCATCATCATGATACCTTCATCTCATATATCTTTCAACCTGTTTTACGCTGTCATATCCCCTATGGCTTACCGAACTTTTAAGGACTTCATTCAATCTTCTTAAATGGTGCTATCTTCTCTCTCCTCTCATAATGAATGTGAACACATCAAATTCAACGTAATTTTCAACCAATCGGATACATCTATTCGGGATTTGCGAGTATTGTTGTCGTTCTGTTTAAATGCAATTATTTGTGCAATTGGTCCTTACCATTGATAGGCCCCTCTCCAAGCAGCTCAAAGCGCATACTGATGTGGCCATGCCAACTAGCGGGTAGAATACGGACATACCGAGTGACGACTGGAAGAGGAAACTTGCTGGTCACTGGAGTATCTCTATCACTATTTCCTGTGAATGTCTAAAGAAAAAGATAAACGTTTTCTTCACAAATAATTAGGATTATGTGGTAAAACCTTGACTAAATTTCATCAGATTCGGATCTTTTCAAAGATAGCATTTTAAATTGTGACTGACATCATCTTTCAAAATGGTATCAAGTTCATGGCCCTTTCTGACGATGATGTTGGTTATGTTAAAAACGTTTATACAACGATGATATCTTTATGATTCCCATCTCCCCCAAAATAAATGTTTGAAATAAAATCACTTACAATAGCATCTCCATCGTCGTCTTCTATATCTGTGAATGTTAACTGTCCATCAGGTCTATACTGAACCTTGTAACCGGTCACCCACTGATTTAAATCTGATCTTCCTTGGAGTACGATCCCACGCAGTTTATAGTCTACTTCAAGATCTACTTGATACCATTGAGATTGGTCTAAGACTTGGGCAGACCAGGCACCTTTTTTCCCACCACCTTCGGAGAAATGAAATCGATTTTAAACCGTTTAATTTTTTCAGGCAAGATTTTATTACTCCCCAGTTTTCCATCTGAAGATTATGTCATTATGCCCTGTGGTACCTGGAAGTGGTTATGCAACTGAAACATACAATTAGAAATGAAAACGGTGCAAATGCTAAAAAAATACACCTTCTTAATTACGAAAGGGGTTGAACGTGCTCCTTTACAACAATTTGAATTGCACGAATACAACGTCATCAAGGAACAGTTGAAATAAATCTAACACAGGGATAACAAAACTTACCCCAAGGCCATTTTCAGCAGCAAAGCTATTTTAGGGGGAATAAATAAGAACTTTTTTTAAGAACCTTTTTTCGCTAATCAAAAAAAAGTATGTACAAAAAAATGAATCTTCACTTCAAAACCAACATTATGATAGCTTTCTAGTAAAATTACACGTTCAAAATACATTGAATATGATACTGACCGAAGATTTTGAAAAGCATTTTTCAGCATCTAAGGATCGAATGTAAAATAGTTATCAGGGAAGGTTGAATATAAGAGATTGAATAATGTTATAACATCGATGATCAAACCTGCTACTTGATTTAGCCTTGCCCTGTCGACACAGTGGTTTGAATCATAACATGTACTGGCGGAAAGCTGATCATCCGCAATCCCTCCATCTTCCATTCCAAGTTTCATCGGGGCAAAACGCTGGCCTGGAGCGGAGAAATTAAGACAACAAAATGATTGTGTATCAAATAGGTAAGTCATTCTGTGCTAAACAGTATATTGTTATATACTTATCAGTGGCGTCGAAACTTTCTGATCACAAACAATGAAGCACCAAACGTTTTGTCTGATTAAAAAAAAACGTTCCTTGCACCATTGGCTACTGATTAAATCTTAATAAAAAAAATAAAAAAGAGATGTTTACATAAAACCAGTAAGCAAGGAATATCAAGACATTGTAGAATATTGTATCATAAAAAATGCAATATGTAGGACATGGATTTCAGAACAAAAAAAATTTGGGCGGTATCAATAGCAATTTTGACATACTTGTTTGTATTAGTAACCCCAAAATATAGTTGCATCCAGATTGTTGGTATATCTAGTAAAATCAAAATACAATATTCTATTTTCAAAAATAATTGAAATGTTGTCACGGACAGTGTCATGGTTAAGCATAGAGGGAGAAAAAAAATCAAATTTCCCGATCAAAACTGCAAGTACCATCGGTACTTTTTTCTGATCACAATCTCAACTTTTGTACCGATTTTGGCGCTCAGTGATTTGATCGCATTGCTAACATTCTTGATCGCTCATTTTTGTCAATTCTTATTTATATTTACCATGAAAAACATAGCTTTACTGATTAACATTGGCTGAACAATTCATTCGAAGAGGAAACATAAGTTCGTTCATCAGAATCAAGTTATCACAAAAGCCATCATTTATCTTACCAAAATCTACTTCAATAAATTGAAAATTTATTTATAGAGAATTCGTCTGGATTGGGGACTTATTCATATATAAATAAAGGTTCTAGAAACATGAAAGAATTAGAAACCTACTAGCAACTGGTCCCTTTCCAAGAACTTCCAATCTCATGCTGATGTGATTATTCCACGAAGTAGGATGAATTCGAAGGAAACGACCAATGACTGGTCGATCAAATGCAGTTGTTACCTTACTGTTACGATTGACATTCCCATCAAATGTCTATAAATAGGAAGAAACAAATATTGAAGATTTGAGATTGGACACAAGGCCACTACTACCTTAATGGATGGCAATATCATAAGTTAACCCCGGATATAAACAAGAAATATAGTCCAAACTTGTACAGAATGCATTATTCAATGTTCATAAAAAAGGCAGTGTAACATTTTTACTACAGAATAGAATAAAATCCAATTCAAACGTTTATGTATATTCCCATTTTCTTCTAATTTTATTATGAAGTTATTTCTTTCTAAAGTTCTTCACTGCTCGTGACTTGACAAATGGCACTGTCTGGAACTATGGTCAAAGTTAACATACGTATGTTTACAGCAGTGGCGGATCCAGGGGGGGGGGGGCATCCGGTCCGTGCCCCCCCCCCCCCTTGAGAGCTATAGTAAATTTTTGTAACGTAAATATGCCGGTCTTACACAAGTGTGCCCCCCGGAAACCTGGAAAATGTTGGATCCGCCCCTGGTTTAAATATACCAATACTATCAGCTCTTCAGTTGGATATCTAACTATACCTTAGGATCCCCATCGCAGTCAAGGATATAAGTCCAGGTTGTTCCATCACCACTGGATGACACACTGAATGTGGTCACCCATTGATCAGTGTCTTGTCGACCTTGAGTGATGATACCTGTTATCATGTAGAAGCTGTTCAGATCAACCTGCAACCACTGGTCTACGTTATTGGTCTGTGCCGACCACGCCCCCTTTCTCCCACCGGCTGTTAGGAAATCAAGAGAAATGTAAACTACCATCAACCTCTGTGGGACAAGACTAGGATTGCAGCTATAGGATTGCATCCATCATAATAAGTTGTGCCCATTATAATTCGCATTTTGTTATGTAGTGCAATTTCAAAATGTCAAATAACCTTACATTGTTACGGACTCGTTGTTATTAGAAACATTATTACAATCATTATTCTCCTTCTTCTCCTTCTCCCCCTCCTTCTTCTTCTCCTCCTCCTCCTTTTCCGTCTACTTCTTCCTCTTCTTCTTCTTCACCTTCTTCTTTTTCTTCTCCTTCTTCTTCTCCTTCTTCTTCTTCTTCTTCTTCTTCTTCTCCTTCTTCTTCTCCTTGTTCTTCTTCTCCTTCTTCTTCTTCTTTTTCTTCTCCTTCTTCTCCTTCTTCTTCTTCTTCTTTTTCTTCTTCTAATTAGTTTCCTCCTCCTTTTCCTTCTACTTCTTCTTCTCCTCGTCCTCTTTCTCCCCCTTATTCCTCTTCATATTCTTCTTTAACAAAAGCTACCTTGTTTTATTCTTCTCTGTAAAACTTGGGGAAATAGGATGGAAAAGAAGACTTCTGTGGCGTTTGTTCAAAAGTTCGAAAACAAAAAGAATGTTGATTACACTTCGGAGGGTAGTGTTATCATAGCCCTAGGAAGCGGGAGGAGGGGGGGGGGGGCTGGAGTCGTAGATAGGCAGCACTCTCTGGAAATCGGTAAATATGCTAAGTAACACACATTTAACAAAAATCTCTTTCATTTTGTAGCGAAAATTTCTCATGAATAAATGGACCTTCATTTTTTTTCTTTTCAAAATCAAGCACACCATGTTAAAAAAATCGTTCCCAGGTTCCAGAATGTTATACAGTATGTGCTGATAGGTGTAAAAAAATATTTATGTATTCCATAGACAAGGTAATACTGAAATACAACACATTGCGATATGTATTCTGCATGTGACAATTAATATCTTGGTATACAGATTTTTTCGTGGAAAGCCATCCACAAATAAAAAAAGAAAAATAGTGTAGAAAATAGAACATACGGTATAAAATATCTTTTCTCATTTATTGAGATTGACCATTTTAACTCGTCAAATGAATGATGCTGGTAAATAAAATTTATATTTACTCAACAGTTTCATCTATTTTACAACCTATGTAAGTTGAATTGACACTTTTAGTCAGAACTTATTTGATTTAAATGCACTTTCATTAAGTTAGTGTTTGTCGAAATTTTCGGGAAGAAATGTAGACTTTTTATTTTTCATTTTTTGTTGTTAACATCAGCATCATGAATACGTCATTTCTTATGATATTTTATTATTTTATTTATTATTATTATTTTCTTAATAATGTTGTTATTACTGCACAGCTACTACTTAAACAGCTATCAATACTGCTGCTACTACTAACTAGCACAGCAACTAGAATTATTATCTGGGAATGAAAAATGTTTGGCACTGCAAAATAGGTATTGCAATCATTATGGTTGGGCAAAATAAAACAAGGAAACGATACTTTACACTGTTATTTTTTGTATAATAATTCTCTTATCAACTAGGATTACATCAACATAATCAACATCATTATCAACGTCATCAAACCATCACCATCATCGTCACCACCACCACCACCACCACCATGCCACTACTACAACAACTATCACCCTCACCACTATCACCATCCTCTCCAGAACACAATCATGCACATCATGTACTTGGAGGTGATAGGTGTAAAAGAAACGAAACAGCAATAATTGCGGACAAATCGCAAGTGAAGCAATGCCCCCCCCCAAAAAAAAAAAAAAAAAAAAAAATAATAATAATAATAAATAAATAAAAATAATAAAATAAATAAATAAATAAATAAAAATAGAATGAAAATAGAATGAAAATTAAAAATAAAGGAAAGGGATCAAGGGTATTTTTTTAACTCACCAGCCACGGTATCCAGACGTGCTCGTTCGGCTCCATGGTTGGCATCATACTCTGATGAGGCTGTTAGTGCACTGTCTGGTATCTGCCCATCCTTCATACCCAAAGCTATCTGGAGCCCTTCAATCTCTGTTGAAAATAGGAGAGAGAGAGAGAGAGAGAGAAGGTGGAATGGAGCGAGAGAAAGAAAAAGAGAGGGGTAGAGGAAGAGAGGGGGAGGGAGGGAGAGAGAGAGAGAGAGAGGCTCTGTGGTAAGCATTCTCGTTTTCTTAAATCGCGAAAGCTCGATACGCATTTGACTCAGACTATAGTGCGTATCAAAAAAAAGTTTACACTTGAAAAGCCCTGGGAATTAAAAAATATACAACATGTGGGTAATTTTTTCACATATAATCTAGGGTTTGGGTCTCATCTATTTAATGAAAGTAAAAGTTTTGACAGAATGTTACACTTGAGTGAGCACTGTCCATTTTTGTAAAGCTCGTAGAAATCTGTTTGCGCAGAAATGCTCGTTTTCACGCTGTGTCAAGGGGAAAGGGCAAAATCAAACTTACCCTGCAAAACATTTCTCATACATTTCCCTTGTACTTTTAGTCATTTGAAATAAAACGGATACATTCAAGCATTTTGTAACAATTTTGCCACCAAAATTGAAATTTCAACACTTAGTAAGCACAACCGTTACCCTTTTTAGTGCCAGCTGAATCTGAGGACATAACTGAATCTGAACAAAAGTTTATATTAGACATCTCCAGCATTTTTTCACTAATTTTTTGTCATTAAAAGTGGGGTTACATTTCATTTTTCATTTAATAATCGTTTCTCCACACTTTTCCCAAGCTTGACAATGATTAACAAAATGAAAATCAAGCCTAAGCCATTTCATGTAATTCACAGCTCAGTGTAAAGCAAATATCGTCACGATGGCCTCGGTGTTTGGGGGAGTGGGGAGGGGCGCAATGCACTCTTTGAAGTGTTTTGGGCAATGAACAAGTTAAAAAGGTGAAAGATATCTTCATATCAATTTTGCTAGCTAACTTCCACGTGTTCTTCATGTTTAAGGTCTACTTATATTCGCATAACTATTTCAAAGTTCTGCGCAAATAATTTTTCACTAATATTTCAAAAGTAAGTGGTGCTCACTCAAGCGGAAATATTTTTCGACAGTTATATCGTCATTTGCTTACATGGATCTGTACCAATGTTAAAATGTGGAAAAATCTTCAGGATATTACACATGTATAATTTTACAGGATTTTTCTAAGTGTAAACTTTTTTTGGATACGCACTGTATTTAAGAGGCGTTGTTTTCCACTTTTCTCATCCGATATAGACGAACTATTTTAAAATCGTCTAGTTATATGATATTACATTACCTTATAAAGTTCTAATCTTATTTCATGCCCAATGCAACAACTTAAAGAACATATTGCCCTTTACCGGCTGTCTCATTCACATATCAACCGCTTTGTGATTTATTTTCCCGGTAAACGTTAAACATATTTATATACACGAACTTTCTTCGTTCCTTTCTTTTCATCTAGTTTTGATGAAAATGGAAGTGTTATAATTGCTCCCACTTCTCTCTTTTCCAAACCCAAGTTATATGCATTGTAAGTAAAACCGAACTTACTTGGTGTAACATATCCCAGAATCTCAAATCTCAAACTGATGTGGCCAGACCAAGTCACTGGTTCAATCCTAATGAAACGAGCTACAATGCTGGGAGAGAAAACATTCGTCACAGCAGTTTCACTGTCCGTATTACCAGGAAAGACCTATAAAAGAAAATGGTAAATGATCGTCACCAGGGCTCCGTATTACGACAATGGTCCCTTATGGCACCGTCGACGTATTTTGACCAAAAATGTACCTTTTGCCAGCAATTATCATTTGGGTGGGCTTTCTCTTTTCTGTGGGTACAAATTTACTTATGTCGATGAGGCCATTTGGGAATTCACCTTTGTAGTTTTATTTGTTGATTGCAATTATGAAGACCAACTTTCGAAATTGTAATTCTTATTTGCTGTAACATTGGATGACGTACTTTCACCGTGTTCAGTTTATGGAATAAGGAAAAGTCACGCAGTTTCTTTCAGACCTATGAGATGTCATCCTTCACTCTTAAAGTACAACTCACCTCATTACCAGCCATCATAGCATTCTGAACAGCCGTCCAAGTCAGTCCATCTGTACTGTACATCACCCGGAAACTCGTCACCCATTGATTGACAGCATTACGACCCTGGGTCATAACCCCAATGACGTCATGCAGCTGTCGTAAATCTGCTTGGATGAACTGGTCTTGGTTGTTAGTTCTTGCACTCCATGCTCCCTTCTTACTACCACCTAATAATTTGAAATTTTGAATTATTCACGATTCGTCCCGGGATTTTTAAAACAGTTTTCGCAAATATAATAATACAGAAACCGCGTTGCTATATTAATTTGCCACTATGCACCCTGTTGCGGTACAGTTTGGGAAAATGCACACTATGCTAACTTACCAAAAAAAAATGTGCCTTAACAACATCGTCATGTAAACTGACAGAAGTTTACATAATTCAAACTTACTCAGTGGTTGGTTGAGTCTTGCTCGATCAGTGCAGTGATTTTGATCAAAACAGCTGCTAGCAGTGATCTGTGAGTTCGTGATTCGTCCATCTTCTACTCCCAATGATTGCTGTGACGATGATGCTGAAAGTCAAACAACAAAAATCATTTTTTTAAAGATATGTCAAGTGTATTTTTACCTTCATCAGAGTGGAAGTCCGGCCAAATGTATCGTACACTGAATTACCGGCAAAATAAAAGGATGTGATTTAATTTAGTATTTAGGATAAACCATTGATTTGAAATAATAAAAGTATAATGTTGTATTTATTACACCACGTCCATAATTACACTAACGAAAACATCAAAGTTGTCCGTGCAACCTTATCTGCGAAGAGTCTGTTCGCTAAACTACAATAGTTCCTTTCCCGATTTTCGATATACTGTGATTGGCTCAAAGTTCATTTATGGTAGCAAAGACAACGATCCTCTCCTCCGCTAGTCTGCAAGCGCAGACCCTTGTACTCGATCCCACCGCCGAGAGGTTTAAACGGTTGCCTAGGTTGGTTAAATCATTGGGACTAAATCGTCCTTAAACCTAGAAAGTAACATGATGCCGTAAAATTCACAATAGGCATGTTTCTAAGCCGGCATAAATACTGTGTTTTTCGCGTAAAATAAGTCTTCGGCATAATTGACATCTTAATTCAATTGGTTTTGAGAGACGCTGACGTTCAGGGCGAGGGGGGTCCAGAAGGAATTCAGCAAAAGGGTATTCATATTTGCATAACTGCCATTTTCGACCTTCAATTTCTCCATGGTCTTTATTTTATTTCATTTTTTATATACCATCTTTATATTAAACGAGATAACCTGCCAAAATACTAGAAGTTTTTCTTTAACTTTTAAAAATAGATTTAATAGCTCGCCTCGTACCCTCGTAAATTCCAGTATAATTATGAAAAGTATTTAAAAAAATTAAGGAGTACTCCAGACTTTAAAAATTATGCAAATAAAACAGATGGAGTATAATCAGACAAAATAGACTGAAAAGTAAATCAAATTTGATAAAGAATAAAAGAAGTACATTTTCAGAAGTTGGAAACATTTCTCATTATTGTCATTACATTTTGCATTACTAAAATAATTTTGTGCACGTCTTAATTAAGGAGCCGCTGTTGCAACATCCCACTTACACTTTTCTATTTCTAACATTTTATGCAAGAGAGTGTATCTTTATAAGATTGATAATTCCAATGGTCTCTATTCATGATATTCTATTGTATTCTATTTTATTAAACTATCAGTGTCCAAAGTGTTGCGAGTTGGCTTGAAAATATTGAAATCCACCTAAAATGCACCGCAAACGTGCAAAAGTCTAATAATACCGTCTAAAACATGTAAAATGTTAACGATTCCGTAGTTTTGCTCCCTAACATTCAAAATCCATGTCATTTTCATCATACTCTCTAGATTTGTAGAGGAATATATTCTAAAGGCATTAAAATATTAAAAATATGGGGTCCACGTGCTCGTTTTTAAACTATTGGTGTCCAAAGTGTTGCAAGTTGGCTTGAAAATCGCCTAAAATGCGCCGAAAACATGCAAAAGTCTAATAATATGTCTAAAATACGAATGGTTCCTTAGTTCTGCACCCAAACATTCAAAATCCATGTCATTTTCATCCTAGATTTGTAGAGGAATATATTCTAAAGGCATTAAAATATTAAGAACATGGGGTCCATGTGCTCGTCTTTAAAATATCAGTGTCTAAACGGTTGCGAGTTGGCTTGAAACAGCCCAAAATGCGCCGAAAACAAGCGCAAGTCTTATATTATAATACCGTCCGAAATGTATAAAATACGAATGATTCATTAGTTCTGTTCCCAAACACTCGAAATCCATGTCATTTTAATCGTACTCTCTAGATTTGCAGAGGAATATATTCTAAAGGTATTAAAATATTAAGAACATGGGGTCCATGTGCTCGTCTTTAAAATATCAGTGTCTAAACGGTTGCGAGTTGGCTTGAAACAGCCAAAAATGCACCGAAAACAAGTAAAAGTCAGATAATACCGTCCAAAATGTCTAAAATACGAATGGTTCCGTAGTTCTGCTCCCAAACATTCAAAATCCATGTCATTTTCATCATACTCTCTAGATTTGTAGAGGAATATATTCTGAAGACGTTAATATATTAAAAGTATGAGCTCCATGTGCTCGTTATCAAACTATCAGTGTCTAAAACCGTTCGGGCACAAGTCTAATACCGTCCAAAATGTCTAAAATACAAATGGTTCCTTAGTCCTGCTCCCAAACATTCAAAAATTACCATGGGTCCATGTGCTTGATGTTTTGCTATAGAGCTTCAAAGTTAACCCAAAATGGATGATGTTCTTAAGAATTGCGCATCCAAAAGAATTTGGCATTTTTAGACCTCACGAGATCACAACAATGAGTTTTAAGCTCTATAACTCAGTCAAAATCCATGAAGATTTCATCAAATTTTGCTATATGATTAATATTTGTATCCGTAAGATGGATAATTTATTTATATTGCTGTCAATTGTTTGCTCATTGCATAGGCGGATCCAGGGGGGGGGGGCCGAGGGGCCAGGCCCCCCCCCCCTATTGGCGGAGCAAAAAAAAAGAAAAAAAGGAAAGAAAAAAAAAGAGGGAAAAGAGAGGAGAAAAAAGAAGAGGAGGAAGATGAGTAAATAAAATAAGATGAGGGGAAGACTTGGAAAATAAAAAGAATCTTTCATGTCACTGTATAAAATTTTCGCTCGCGCTTCGCGCTCGCATTGCCTGTTAGGTAATTTTCGTATCTTGTTCAATATGGAGTTTAAATATCAAGTTTGGAAGTCAATATACAAAACATATTTCATCTCGGAAATCGAACTTTCATTATTGTGGGTGATTTTTTAAAAGTGCTCTGTAAAAATGTCAGTTTTATGGTCTGAATATTAAAGTTTTCTTGCAGGTACCTTTTATTTTCGTGTATTCCATAACATTTTCAAAATATCGCTTTTCAGGTCTGATTGTAAAAACGTATCAGCTCGCGCTGCACGCTCGCATTTTGATTGGCGAGTTGTGTTGTCTCAATATTGATTATACAACAAACTACTTAAAATCCCCTTTTCATGACAGTGTATAAAAAAATAGGCTCGCAATTTGCGCACGCTTTAATGATTTGAATATATTAACTGATGCATCCTATTTATAATTACAAAAGTGCTTGGAATGTCCAGTTTTCAGGCCATAATATCATCAGATTTTGTGCCCTCATTAGGCATTAATGAATAAGATATCAATTAAATAATCAAATTGTCCCTTTTAATTGTTTCATCTCGCGCTTAGCAAGAGGAATAGGAAGACAGTCAATATTTTCATAAGATGACATGTCCTAAGGATGTCCCAGTCCTATAAAAAACTCTTTTTTTTCAGATCGGAATATCAAATAGTTTAAGCTCGCGCTTCGCGCTCGCTTTGATTTTCATGATAAAACATTATTTAGAATGCCTAGATTCTAGGTCTAAATATGAAACACGCGCGTATGTTTATACAGATACTCAACTTGTTCTCTTAATTTAAATCATTTTCCAGTTTAAAATCACAATATTAAAAATTTACTGCTTGCGCTTTGTGCTCGCATTATTAATGTACGAAGATCCCCTATTACTCATTCTTTTCATGATTTACAAAACGTGTATAGAGTGTCCCGTTTTTAGGTCTAAATCTCGATTTTTTTTCCGCTCGCGCTTCGCGCTCGCATCAAATTATCAATTGTTTAGTTATATAGCTATTCTGTTCACGATTACGAAAATTGATTAAAATTTTCCATTCTTTACGTAGAAATGTCCAATATTTTCAGCTCGCGCTTCGCGCTCGCATTATTTTATTGCTGAAATATATGTAACGTCTTCATGGCTAAGTGCAAGCAGTCATTAATACCTTTTCGATCAGCTCAAAACGTATATAAAAATTTTCTGCTCGCGCTTTGCACTCGCATTATTAATGTACGAAGATCCCCTATTACTCATTCTTTTCATGATTTACAAAACGTGAATAGAGTGTCCCGTTTTTAGGTCTAAATCTCGATTTTTTTTCCGCTCGCGCTTCGCGCTCGCATCAAATTATCAATTGTTTAGTTATATAGCTATTCTGTTCACGATTACGAAAATTGATTAAAATTTCCCATTCTTTATGTAGAAATGTCCAATATTTTCAGCTCGCGCTTCGCGCTCGCATTATTTGATTGCTGAAATATATGTAACGTCTTCATGGCTAAGTGCAAGCAGTCATTAATACCTTTTCGATCAGCTCAAAACGTATACAAAAATTTTCTGCTCGCGCTGCCAAAAGCTTTGTATCTATATGTGAGGAAAAATTCCGAACCACTCTTCTTCCATTTATTCAAACTCGGGGTCATATTCATCATACTTTGCAGCACTACAGAGAAACTATTTTGAAATTGTAGAGGAATAAAAAAAATGGTCTTTGGAATAATTCCAGTTTATTAGCTTCATAAAATAACACATCGGATCTGCAGTTAGCGAAGATAAGGAGAAAAATCCGCTCACATGAATTAACCTACAGCTGATTAATCACCAGTTCATCCATTGTGACGTCAGCGCACAGAGTGTAAAATGTGCGCAGATCATGATGCGCACAAACATAACTGTTTTCGTCGTATTGCCCTTGTATTTTGAATGATGAAGTATATCCTGTATTCCCAACTGTAAATATACAGTACAATAACCATTGTAGTAACACATTAATATAAATACGTAACAACTTTTGATGTATCTATTTATACTTTCCTTATTTTCTGGACTATTATCCAAGCCAAGGATTCGTCTCCGAGAACAGAAGTATATGAGGCACCGTTTTTTGTTTTGTTTTTAATACTTCTCGGTTTTTAATGAATATGGAAAGTTATTGTTCGTTTACAGAATAGAATGATATGATATTTAATTTTTTTTTAAGGAAATGGAAATGAATCATTGTTTTTAAAATAATGAGGTACAAAATGTAATTATCTACAAATACTGCATTTTTTTTTAAATATATCGAGTCAAATTATGATTAAAGACAATACAGTATGAAAAATGAATATAATCATTCATTAGCAATTAATCCCGGTAACGCGTTATTTTTTTCAATTTTTTTGGCAGGATTTTCTGCATTTATTTGAATAATATACAAAAACAAATTTACAATGCGTGAGACATAATCATAAGATAGCATAAAGTACATAAACAAGTGACAATCTTATATACAGTGCGTATCAAAAAAAAGTTTACACTAAGAAAAAATCCTGTAAAATTATGCATTTGTAATATCCTGATGATTTTTCCACATTTTAACAATGGTACATATCCATTTAAGCAAATGACGATATAACTGTCGAAAAATATTTCCGCTTGAGTGAGCACCACTTTTGAAAAGTTAGTGAATAATGATTTGCGCAGAACTTTGAAATAGTTATGCGAATAAAAGTAGACCTTAATCATGAAGAACACGTGGGATTTAGATCGTAAAATTGATTTGAAGATATCTTTTACATTTTTAAAACTTGTTTCCTAGCCAAAAACACTTCGAATAGTGCATTGCGCCCCACCCCCTCCCCAGCACACCGAGGCCATCGTGACGATATTTGTTTTACACCGAGCTGTGATTTACATGAAATGGCTTAGGCTTGTTTTTCATTTTGTTAATCATTGTAAAGCTTGGGAAAAGTGTGGAGAAACAAGTATTAAATGAAAAATGAAATGTAAACCCACTTTAAATGATAAAAACTTAGTGAAAAAATGCTGGAGATGTCTGATATTTTCTTTTGTTCAGATTCAGTTATGTCCTCAGATCCAGCTGGCACAAAAAGGGTAAAGGTTGTGTTTACCAAGGGTTAAAATTTCAATTTGGGTGGCTAAATTATTACAAAATGCTTGAATGTATCCGTTTTATTTCAATTGACTAAAAGTGCAAGGGAAATGTATGAGTAATGTTTTGCAGGGCAAGTTTGACTTCGCCCTTTCCCCTTGACACAGCGTGTTCTGCGCAAACAGACTTCTGCGAGCTTTACAAAAATGGACAGTGCTCATTCAAGTGTAACATTCTGTCAAAAATTTTACTTTCATTGGATAGATGAGACCCAAACCCAAGATTATATGTGAATAATTACCCACATGTTGTATATTTTTGAATTCCCAGGGCTTTTTAAAAGTGTAAACCTTTTTTTATACGCACTGTATAGTGACTGGAGAAAGACATAAATACAATATAGAAAAAAAAATTAATGAGTAAAATGCAGAGGCAAACTATATAAGCAAATATATGCTTGAAGCATAGCAGCCAAAATCATATCGGATTCTTGTTTTCTTTTTATGTAGGTAATGATTATTAAAAGCTATATAAATTTCCGAGTTATGCTTGTTCCGGAAGTAGTCGCGTTGGGCCACCCACCGTTTCAGGTAAAAGAAAATGGTTTATTTTCAATTGGTCTAACACTGATTCGTCCAATTACCAGCTCGTCTACTTTTATTTGGTCTACCATCATTTCGTCCACTGTCCACATTTCAGCCACTCACCATTTCTTCCAATAGCCATTTAGTCTATATACCATTTGGTCTAATTGGACTAAGTGTTAGTTGGGCGAAATGAATGGAAATAATATGGACATTAGACCAACTGGTTATGAGACGAAAAGGTCAATGCCGAAGTGATGATTGGACCAAATTGTTATTGGACCAAAAGGTTGATAGACGAAATCTTAATGGACGGAATGGCATTGGACTAAATGAAGCAAGACCATGTAATGAGTGGACGAGTTGGCAACAGATGAATTTGTAATTTACCAAGAAAATTTGGGAGATCTGACAAAATGGAAATGAATTATTTGAAACATTATTATTACGATGTCACCTAACGGCTAACGGGCCCTCATTATGTCATTTAAATTCCATTATTTGTAATTTTCCTCGAAATTTCGAATCCTATTTTGCCATTGACATGAATTTAAACATAAGGATCACACACATCGTATTAAACACGCTTCCATGAAAAATTATAATATTGGATCATGAGAAATGTCGTGAAGAAGAAGAAAAAAAATCTTACCAATCATTGCCGACAAAATGAAAACCAGTAAAATTTGCCCCATCTTGTTACCTAAATGGCAAAAAAAGAAAAGAAATATAATATGAAAAAGCCGTTCATAAAAATAGGAATCATATATAATATTTAGGACAAAGTATACTGGAGACATTGTTAGGTATAGACGGGGTGTAGGCAATCTTACTCTATATTCATGATGATAAGTCAATTCGAAAATTGATTAGATTACATATTGTCAGGATTGTAGTCTAATTAATTTTAATCTACAAAGTATATTAACTTTAATTACTTTGATATTTAAAGATAAATAATATTGCGGCTCTTACTGCTATCATATTTTAAAGATTTTATTTTGAAACGTTAAGAATGAATATTAAACTTCAAATCGTAGTCTTTTGATCAAGTGTGTTAATTATTTGCAAAGATGCAATTTTCTTTATATCAATAATTTGTCAAAATACCAGCTTTCTATATAAGATTTATATACAACGAGTAATTTACATCTTTTAAGATAATATATCAGTAAAAGTTCGAATTCTTGCAGATGAGATAGATAAATCACATTTTAGCAAAGAATAGAGCATGAATTCAGGAGTTTTCAAGCACAAATTTATACTTCTTAAAGGGATCGTTTAACTTTGTTTAACTTTAGCTGATTAAAAAAATTATCAAACTGAGTTGAAACGTGCGTATGAGTGCCTGTATTTGTCCTCAAAAACCCTGAAACAGACCACAATTTATATAGGATGAAAAACTCTAATTTAGATACAAGTAGCAATTTATTAGCCTGATTTTGAGAACCGTCTAGTAGACGGGTTCAGCTTATGACCAGTTTTCTCAAATTAAAAAAGTCCGTTGGCTATTTTGACTGCCTTCTGTTGTGTGTATCTCCTATACACACGCTATTAGCTGCACTGTACATTCATTGTATACCTTGTACACACTGTATGTAGGTCATGCTGTGTTCATCTAGAATTAATATGTTGTGGTGCACAGATTCCCGGTATACACATAGTCATTGAAACCAACTCCCAATTATTTTCAAACTTTGGTTTACATCTCCAAGGTTTTAAAATTGATCCTGTAAATATAATACTTTGAAACTTCTGGGATGGTATTTTTACACTATAAGCCTAATGTTTAGCGCATTTTCAGTAACAAAAAGGAGAATTTTTTAAATTAGAACAAAGTGAAATGATCACTTTAAAAGGATCTTGGTATTTGAAAAGTATGGAATCTTCAAAGTGCCAGCGACTTTTTACGATGGCGAGATATACGTTATCTCGCCAAATTGACTTATGAAAAGTTTAAGTCATAAGTCGACATAGCGAGATAATATATCACCACGTTGTCATATACAACTTTTAATAAGTCGACTTGGAGAGATGATTTATCTCACCACGTTGTCATACAACTTTAAATAAGTCGATTTGGCGAGATAACGTATATCACCACGTTGACATACAACTTTTAAAGGTAAAGTCTACCCCAGAAAGATGTTGATTCAATAAATAGAGAAAAATCAAACTAGCAACACGCTGAAAATTTCATCAAAATCGGATGTAAAATGAGAAAGTTATGACATTTTAAAGTTTTGCTTATTTTTCACAAAACAGTTATATGCACAACTCAAATAAGACAGTCTATGATGTCTCTCACTCACTATTTCTTTTGTTTTTTATTGTTTGAATTATACAATATTTCATTTTTTATAGATTTGACAATAAGGACCAACTTGACTGAATCATCTAATATTAAACAATGCTCATTCCACAATTTCAGGGAGGAATTAATCGTTGTTTCACTTGACAATGAGGAGAAAAAAAGAATATTTCTGATTTCATATAATAAAATACAAAAGAAATAGTGAGTGGATGACGTCATCGGTCTCCTCATTTGCATACCCACCAGGATGTGCACATAACTGTTTTTTAAATTAAACAAACTTTAACATGTCAGAACTTTCTTATTTTACATCCGATTTTGATGAAATTTTCAGTGTTATGCTTGTTGGATTTTTCTCTTTTTACTCAAATCAACTTTTTGTTGGGATGGACTTGTCCTTTAATAAGTCGACTTGGCAAGATAACGTACCTCGCTTCATATATATATCGATGGCACTTTGAAGCTTCCGTAGAAAAGTAACCATAAAAACCTTTAAAAATTCAAAGCTACTCACGGTTTAGTCTTTCCGGATACCATCTGAAGCTTTCTCCAAAGTGTGATCAAGATGGAAAAATCACTCATATTTATACATTTGATAGACTACCAGCAGACTGCGTGTGTTAGTTAAAATTGATTTTGTGGAGGTCAGGTACTAATCCTTACCCAGGCACTTAACATTGATGGCAGACAGGATGTCGTGTGTTTTTGCTCTCGAGAAAACACTTCACACCAGGAGCGGTGATCCTGGGGGCCGGGGGCACAGTGCCCCCCACTTTTTAAGAACTGTAAAAGTGCCCTTTTACGCAAGAAAAATGCCCCCTCACGAACGTGTACTGTGCCCTTTTTCGCATAATTGCCAATTGTTTTTAAAAAAAGCAAAAATGCCCCCTCTCGAACGTGTTCTGTGCCCCTATCACCTGAGAAGGCACCGATTTATGTGTTAGAAAGTGTAATTTCTCGATTTTTTTGGCCAAATTTTACCGAAAAATTCCCCCTCCCGAACGTGATCTGTGCCCCTTTCAGCTGAGAAGGACCCGTTTTATGTATGAGCAAGTACCCCCTTACCTTCTTGTAAGTGCCCTTTCTCGAATCGGTGCCCCTTTTTATCCAAGAAAGGTGCCCCTCACGAACTGTTCTGTGCCCCTTTCACATGAGAAGGACCGGTTTTATATGTGAGCATGTGCCCCCTTCCCTTCTTATAAGTGTCATTTTTCGAATCAGTACCCCCTTTTACCCAAGAAAGGTGCCCCTCACGGATGTGTTCTGTGCCCCTTTCACCTGAGAAGGACCCATTGTACGTGTTAACAAGTTCCCCTTTGAAACAAGAAAACCATATTCTCATGTTTATATGTTAATACAAAACTTGTAAGGATAATCATACATGCCTTAAGCTTCAAGAGTCATGTGAGTGGGGGTAGATAAGCAGATCGAGGCGTACAGATGGGGGGCTCTTGCCCCCTCCCCAATTTTTTCACGACCAAGAAAAAAAAAAAAAGGTGCCTCCCACTTTCAACTTGGCTCCACCGCCCCTGCTCCACACTATGTAGATCACACAATTCCTTAGTGGAGTCAAGGTTGTGGACCGTTGGTTGGGTTCGAAACTGGGTATAGTTGTTCTCAAGTGCCCTTGGATATCGAGCTGGATAATCAATTTTGCTATTATTAAAAAGCCGTCGGTCCCATAGTTAATAACTAACAAATGGATGAGCTTTTAATAATCGAATGAAATAACCAACCAAATTCATATTATTTTCCGCATGAATTTTGAATTTCTTGTAAATTTTCCTCCCTTCTCTTTATATCTTTTAAGAATTCCTCAGCAACTTGCCAGGATTTTAAACAGTCTTGAAACAAAATATGCGATACACAAAGCGACATAGATTTATAATGACACGTTATTTATCAATATATATTATTTATCAGGATAGCAAGATCAGAATAAAATGCATCTTGATCCTATATAAAAGTACATAACATACACAAGGCATGAATTATTTTCGTAAAAATACATAGTTGTATTAGAATAAGTTAATGTATGTTATCGTTAAAAAAGTAGTGTAGCGTAAAATTTCTAAACAAAGGGGAACAATGTAGAGCCAAGTTAATTAAAATCAGTACGAAAGGAATAAAATGCTCACACGATGAAAATAAAAATATATTGAGGTAAATGTTTATGTCAACAAAATAGCTTTGTTCACAAGGGGGAAGGTTGCTTAGGTATTCAGATAACAGGATATAATTGGGAATAATCTTCAAAGAATTTATTGTGTGGCGTTGTTGTTGTTTTTTGGTAGTTTAATTTGAAGCTATATTTACGGAATTGCAATTTTATGAATTGCTAGGAAGTTTGTTACTGACTGTCGCACCGGCATGTTTGAATGATTTTTCTTAAAATTTATTGAGGAAACTGGCACTACTAGTCTACTACTATCAAAGCCATGAAGATCAAAGACCATTTCAATTTCGTTATACAGACGTGGATAGCCCATTAATATTTCATTTCATTTGTATTCATTATGAACATGTATACAAACTTAATCAATTTCTAATGCCCCAATTGCATTCGTGATGCAACTTTTGCTTAAACCAATTATCGGATTGATTACTATCCCTTTCAAGTTTGGCTCAAAGATTTATTTTGAGTTCAAACACCGACGCAACATAAACATACATCCTTAAAAAAATCATTTTATTTCATTTTGCCTCTAGTGTAGTCAACCATGCTAGTAGATCTGTCCTTATTTTATTTTCCAGCAGAAAATCAAGGCTTGTGAGCACTCTCGTATTATTTTAGCACTTTTCGGATGCATGTGTCTAGCTAAAAGCGCGGAGGGACGCTGTGTCGTGATATGCGCCATACAAGAACTGCGTTATTATTATTATTATATTATTTGATGATTAGAATGATACTCTAAAATGAATTACCTTTATGATGATGAAAGAAAAGGATTCTTAGTAAAAGAAATCTTATCAATGCCCACGTTATTGCTTAGATGACGTGAAAATTGATGATAATTTCATAACTGCTCTTGCCAAGACCTGTGTATCGATTACATTTAACCTTATTTTAAAAGTCTAGAAAGGGCAAGGTGAGGGATTTGGTTTCAAATCTTGAACTCTAAAATAATTAGACCTTCCCTTGAGATTTTGCTGGTAGCTTAATGAATATATGATTAAAAAAAAAATCGTGCGTTTTGGCTCAGCGGCTGGAGAGCCAAACACAAGAGGTCATGGATTCGAATCCATGCAGGGTCATACTGTATAACATCTTATGAAAACTTTGACTTTCTGCCTTATAGGAATAGAAATAAAACCTAAGTTGAAAAGAATATATGGATGAGAGTAGGAAGTTATGAAATTATCATCATTCAGAACTACACAATGTCATATTTAAAAGGGCTGCCATGTGTAAATAATACATTATCATAATGATAATGATGATGGTAATGGTGATATAATATTATATTTATTCAAATATACTTTAAGTTGGATGAGTGGACCCGACCAGTGAATATTTTTTAACTGATGATGAGACCGAGGTTATCCTGACGAGTTATCCATCTTCTTCCATTCAAATATACATGATATAGAAAATACAACTGGAATACATAACAACACGATATTAATATTGGATGAAAGTTCTTTCATGAAACTCTCCCACGGCCGCTGAACTATTATTGTAAAGTCGCTAATGCTAAATACAGTAATTTTTTTCTTCACTACTACAGAAAAATGAAAGTCGACAATCCATATACTTCATCACGTTCTTCTCAATTAAAAGATTATGGTGATTCTCGGATGAATTCCTCACCTACTCATTATCCATTAGTATTATGTGTGTGAAGGAGGCATTTTGCAGGCCTACAGATGGGGCCAATTTTTGTTTTTCACTATAAACCGGGGCAGTGGCGAAATGAGTAAAAAAAATTGAGGGGGCCAGATATGGCGTATCGGGGAAATTTATATCAGTACCGTGTTTACATGTGATCGGCTTTTGCATCGGCTCGCGGTTCTGAACCAAAAGCCGATCACATGTAAACACGGTATATACCGTGTTTACACTTAATCGGCATTTGAATCGGTTCAGCATCGGCTTTTTCATAGCGTGTAAACGCGAGCAACTTGAATCGGCTCGCGGTTCAGAACCGGCAATTTGCACCACCAAAGTAGTAGGTTCTGAACCGCGAGCCGATGCAGAATCGGCTTTTTTACTACGTGTAAACAGAAAGCCGATTCTGCACCGGCAATTTGTGCGCATTTCATTTACTTTACCATTGTGACGTAATTGTAAGCGCACTGATCCAGCGTTGTCTTTATTATGACGTATATTGTTGGTTTGCGTATCATTTCAGGTTTTTGCATCGGCTCGCGGTTCTGAACCGCGAGCTGTAACAACGTGTAAACGCAATCCAAATGCCGATTCTGCATCGGCATTTGGTTCAGAACCAAATGCCGATTAAGTGTAAACACGGTATAGTTGCAAGCGAGCGAAGGTTGGGATGTATGTGGGTGCGCAAGTTTTATGTCCTTTCAGACATAAAAAATACAAATTACAACTCGAGCATTTACCACGTTGTGATTTCGATGCTATGATATTATCACCAGTATGAATGAAACTTAATTCAAAGCACAAAAAAAAAGGACCTGGAAAACCGCCCATGCGCATACAATGTTTTTCAGCGTAATCATTTATATCAATAATATTTGTATATTAAATTGGATGGCTCAGAATGGAATACCTGAAATATTCCAAGAGTTCGGGTAAATATTTCACGAATCGCAGATGAGTGGAATATTGCTGGCCCTAACGAGTGGAATATTTCTGGTATTTCATGAAATAAAGACATCCAATATAATTATTATCATCTATCCCACCCCCCCAAAAAAAAAAAGAGGGAGCAATTTGATTGAACAAGCCATAGATCACTTATCACATTATACCATCATCACTTCATAGGATCAATTTTGGTCGTCGACTTGCGACTTGCATGCAGCTCATTATGACGTCATCAAACGTAATTGTACTCTATGCTGCGCATCGCATTGCTTTCTTTGTACGCTTTGATTGTACGCCTTGTATATTTCACGCATTCGCGCATGCTCATTAAACTGTTGAATATGCTCTCATATTCAATATATACGGTATAGCAAATTCGTCGGATTTCGGTCCTTTTTAGCTTATATTAGGAATACGCTCCAATATACTGCACGGGCTATTGATGCAGACCAAAATACGCGTTTTAACGCATCGCTAGAATTTCCTGACGTCTTGATCGCATTGATTATAACAAACATAGCAAAAATGAGCCCCGTGACCAATTATTGCTAAGCTTAACAGAATGAGGGCCCAGTTAGGCATTTAATCTGGTTTACAAAGCAACAAATTCCCTTTACGCTTTTATTCTGCTACCTCATTTTGTTCTCTCGCATTGCTACTGTATCAGTGAAAAGCTTATTTGCGATGTGTTATTATATAAACTTTAGTTCCTTCTTCTCAACATGACACAGTGACCCCCCTCTATCAAACCAGCCTATACACGTCCTTGAATTCACTACGTTCACTATAATTGGCTTACAGGATTGTCGTGGTACTCAGCCGTACATAATATGTCACAAACAGTATCAAAAGCCATTAGTATCATACATTCATGTGCAGGTGTGTGTGTTTTGGGGGTTTTGCTGTGCCTTCTATATATAAAGCATTCAAAGAACTTACTGTGCATTTTATAACACTAAACTCATGTGAAACATGAATTTGGCGCCCGAGGGTCAAACATCAAATTGGTGCCCAAAGGTAGAACATCAATTTGGCGCCCACTCCCCCCCCCCCATGAGATTAAGGTCTATTTGGTGCCGCTTCATTTCAGGTCAATATGGCGCCCCCAGTTCGAACATGAATTTGGCGCCCCAGGTCAAACGTCAAATTGGCGCCCCTAAGGTCGAATATGAATTCGGAGCGCCCCCTGTAGGTTGAACATGAATTTGGCCCCCAGGACAAACATCATATACTCGCACCCCCGGGTGGCACCCCAAAAGTAGAATATGAATTCGGCGCCCCCTCCCTAGTTCATTTAGTTTGAACATGAATTTGGCGCCCCAGGAAAAGCATCAAATTGGCGCCCCCATGTCGAACATTAATTCGGCACCTCCTATGTCGAACATTAATTCGGCGCCCCCTATGTCGAACATCTATTCGGCGCCCCCGAGGTCGGACATCAGTTTAGCGCCCCCTATGTCGAACATCAATTCAGCGCCCTATAGAACATCAATTCGGCGCCCCCGCGGTTGACCCTGGGCGTGGTGGCGTGCGCCTGTAATCCAAGCTTTGGGGAAGTTACAAATTGATGCAGAGGTTCGAGGTTCGAGCCCTGGTCATGTCTTTCGGATGGTGACGTTAAAGGTCGGTCCCAGACGTAAATAATCATATCTGATTGATACACGTCTGACAAAACTCAAATACACACACGGTTGAACATCGATTCAGCGCCCCCTACTTCGAACATCAATTCGGCGCCCCTATGTCGAACATCAATTCGGCGCCCCTATGTCGAACATCGATTCGGCGCCCCCTAGGTTGAAGACCAATGCGCATGCGGCGCCCCTATGTCCAACATGTAGTGTGTGTGTGTATCTGAGTTTTGTCAGACGTATATCAATCAGATATGATTATTTACGTCTGGACTCGAACCTTTGCATCAATTTGTAACTTCCCCACATAGCTTGGATTACAGGCGCACGCAACAACGCCCAGTTAGGCGTCCCCGTATATGTCGAACATCAAAACGTCACCGTAGGTCTAACATCAATTCAGGCCCGAGCCCTCCCCCCCCCCCCCGAATAAGCGCATGAAAAAGAAGAGGTTTTAAGCACTTTTTAAGTTATGAATAGGATGAATGGGTTAATGTATTTTTTTTTTAATGTGAGCGAGAATCGCGAGCCGAAATTTTTGATAAACTGTCATGAAAGGGGATGTTAAGTGATTTTTTTGAATTAATAAAAGTATACATAACTCACCAATTAAAATGCGAGCGCGCAGCGCTAGCTGATACGTTTTGACAATCAGACCTGAAAAGGGATACTTCTAGAATTTTTTTGAATAAAAGAAGAGAATATAGGTACTTGACAAATCAAATAATGTTAGCGCGCAGCGCAAGCTGAAAATTTTTATATTCAGACCATAAGCCGGACGTTTTCCGGAACATTTTTCCCCTTGTCTGCCCAGGGATTTCCGCTCATGTAACTTATATCGAATATTGTAAATCATTTAATGGCATGACATTAGAATTTGTGAAACTGATGAAAATGCCAGTACCCCTTCCCTGTGGATTGAATTGTTTATCAAGTTGTTACTGAGGGTTTTTTTTTTATCAACTCTCATTCCATTCATTGTTAACTCCAATCTGAGTAAGAGTGAATTTTGCATGCCAGTAGCTAGTGTTCCTAACTTTTGATATTCCAAATTACGTTCCTTTGGGTTTGGGGTGCTAGTGCGTCGTAAGAATTCCAGAGGTTGTAATCAATGATATCCTATAATATATACTAGTATATATATACATATATATATATATATATGTATATATATATATATATATATATATATATATATATATATATATATATATATATATATATATATATGTATATATACTCTTATTTATGTATTTAGAAAGTCACATTTTTGGGGGCTCATGACGCTACTGTCTGGCAGATTGGGTCAGTCGATAGTGAGTCCATCTCATGTCGATCTCCAGAAGAAATGTGCCAATACATTTTGCCTTCTATATCAAGGTGATCCCAGGTCCCGACGAAAGCTAGATATCATTGAAGCCAACAGAGCTATTATTATTATTTTCTTGTCACTGCACCCTCACGTAAAAGTGTTTGTGTTGTGAATATCAGGTGAAATCAAATGAACCTAGAACTGTGTCATATTCGTGCACTTTATCACAAAAGATATGGAAAGTCAATTGGTGATTATTTCAACATGTATTTAGGACATTCTTCAGAACAACAATGTAGACTTTAGTCTCCATTCTCTCTCGTCCTTTCCCTTTGATATATTTGATAAAATTATCTATATCTCTTTTCCTCTCATCCCCTCTTCTCTCGTCCTCTGACTTTCCTCCTCCTCAGGCTCACCCACCTCTCTCTACCCACAGCTTCCCTATCCAAACTCTGACCTAGCCCCCCCCCCCCTTATCTCCCCCATTCCTCTTTCACTCACTCATGCCATATGTTTTTCTCTCCCGTGTCAAGTTCAAGGCGTTCTGTACTTTTAGTCGTAATTTTATCCATGTCAAGATGGTCTTGGGTCAACATAAGATGACTTTCAGACATGAGGGAGGAGGCGGTTACGAGTAAATCGTGAAAGTCACTTTCAGGATATTATATATATGTATAATTTTTTGTGTGTTTCATATATTTTTAACAACTGTTTTGTTGCCTTTTTTAGTGTCACAGGAAAGTTCAATGTACCGACCACGCATGCTCTTGCCCTTGGGGAAAAGGAAAAGGAGAAGAACCCCCAACTTTTAGTGCAGCTGACGCCGAGAGAGTTTCTTGGGATGAAAAAAAAATCGAATCGAAATAATTGAGGGATCTAGACAGGAGGAATTCAAAAAATTGTTCTCTATATATTTTGCTACCAAATAAGAAATCTATGAAGGATTGAAAAATCTAGATAAATTGGGATATTAAAATGTGAGAAAGACGCAATGATCAATATTTTGGTTAACATATCAATAACGTTCGTAGATGAACTGCATTTTTTACTGAAGCCGCGGTCGGCAAAATACATGATGACGTCTTCACACGTATACAAGTGAAGCGAGCAAGAACGTTAAGGTTATTAATTTAACAAACAAGTAGGGAATCCAGTCCAAAACTGAGTTTTTGAGCAATAAACTGAGATTTCGATATACATTTTGGACATCATTCTCTCCACTTACCAAAAGCAATTTGTACAATAAATGAGATAAATGAAAAACAAAAAATCGGTAGAAACAAACTGAGTGATTAACTATTTGTTTATTGGCGAAAATCCGAGTTTAACATGTAAAAAAAAACTTTCGAGTGGTAAAATATATATTTTTGATCGGTAAACTGAGTTTATCGCATTTATGGTACAACATGATTTAAATATAAGATGACCCTAATAAGGGGAATGTGTAAACTCTTTGGGAAAGGGGAGTATTCTAGAAGTTAAACTTATCAAATGTCTTTGAGGAGCAGCTGATTGCAAATGTACATAAAGTCATCATATGAATTCATATTGTTTGCACATTATTTTTTAAATTCATCTTTTAGCTATTTTTCTATAAATATTAATCGCCATCTTCTTGTTCGATTCAATTTGAATAATGATAATGTTAATATTGTTTTTATCGAAAAGTCCACTATTATTTATAACTATTTTCTTTCCTTATCCCGTCCCACTTATTTGTTCATATTGCCCTTTTCTTTATTAGGGCATTGCAGTGAAAGAGCGCCCGCCTTATGAACAGGAAATCGTAGGTATGATTCCCGGCCAAGTCATACCAAAGACTGAACTTATACTCAGCATTTATATTAGAGAAGGGTAATAATCACTTATGCAAGGCCCATTGAGAGAACAGTTTCTTACGAAGTTTAAACCACGTGACTCTTGATAATAATAATAAAAATAGTAATGATGATAATGATATTAATAATAATGATAATAATGATAATGATAATAAAAATAATGATAATAACAATAATTCTTATTTCTTGTATTATCATGATTATTATTATGATTATGACGATTATTCTTACTATTCAGTGTAGTAGAAGTAGTAGTAGTAGGTAGTTGAATAAATTGCATCATTAACATCATCATCATTTTTCTTATTCACACGTTATTTTTTGTGTAAGCCATTTGATTTCAATTGGTAGTATACTCCCCGCCCGCGAAATTATTATGAAATTAATGCGCTCGCGTAGGCTGACCGTAGCCTAGCCTAGCATTTTGTCTTGTCATTAATGGCAATTTGATAAGTGTTTAAGAATTGGATCTAGATATAGATCCAAGCCTAAGGCCCAGGGGCGTCGATCCATTTTTCAGATGGGGGGGGGGGGCAAAATCATGAATCAACGGTCCCGTTCCAAGGGCGCTCGATCACACGAAACACACCCACACACACACACACATAGGCCTATATATATATATATATATATATATATATATATATATATATATATATATATATATATATATATATATATATAAAACTCATGAGAAAGAGCCACATATCTCACCAACAAATTAATGCGAGCGCGAAGCGCGAGCTGAAATTTTTTTGTATACTAACCTGAAAACTGGAAAAAGGTACCTGTTTAGGACTGTCTGTAGTAACTCATGAGGAGGATACATATCTCACTACACAGATAATGCGAGTGCCGAGAGCGAGCTGAATTTTCTTTATATTCTGACCCGAAAGCTTGATATTCTAAGCATTTTTGGTACCAAGGATTAAGATGGGTATCTAAAACAATAGATGCGAGCGTGAAGCGCGAGCTGAAATTTTGATATTTCGATCTGAAAAAAAATTGACAGTTTAATGGACGTTTTTTATAAGGAACAAGATATATTGCAAATCGAAGCGGGAGTTCTTTTGAGGCTTAGAATTGAAAACGGGACTTCTATTCACAATTTAATCATGAAAAGTATGGGTTTTTACTACAGAATTGATGCGAGCGCGAAGCGCGAGCTAAAAAAATTTATATTCCAATCTGAAAAAGCGGACATTTTGAAAGCGATTTTAAATAAAGAATGAGTTGTGTATCTCAATCTCGCTTGCTGATTTCTGTGTAACATTACAATCTTATTTTATTTTTGCACATGCGGAATTATTGGGGGGGGGGGGGGCAAAACGATATGTTTGCCCCCCCAATATTTTCATTGGTGGGGCGATCGGGGCGATCGCCCCCCTGCCCCCCCCCCCCCCAGGATCGTCGCCTCTGCGTAAGGCCTATGTAATTCAGGGTGCTGATTCATTCGAGGCAACGTGAACGGTTACGCCCACAATTAATTTTGTACTCTTATTCCGAAGACGCAAGTCATGAATATTCATATTGGATGCCGGAACCGCGGGGGGAAAAATAATATCGCTTCCCGCCCACACCCCACATCCCTTGTTGTAGGTACGCCCTCATGGAAAAAACAGTGTTACCACACTTTGCAACACAGTATGTAACCCAGTGTGTAACACAGTGTGTACCACAGTGTGTGACACATGTATGGCACATGTGTGCAATATATGTTTTGGGACGTGTGGTAACAGTGTGTAACACAGTGTGTGACACATGTGTGGCACATGTGTGCAATATATGTTTTGGGGACGTGTGGTAACAGTGTGTAACACACTGTGTAACAAAGTGTGTGACACATGTGTGGCACGTGTGTGCAATATATGTTTTGGGGACGTGTGGTAAAAGTGTGTAACACTGTGTGAGTGCCTCCAATATAAAAGAGTTTTGTTCAAATAAATTGAAAAAAAGGTATATAGACCTAATAATAGTGAACAAATTAGAAAAATACATTATGATGATGATGTAACCAAAACAACATCAAAAATTATATTAGTCACCACAAATACAGTGAACAATTTTTTGCCTGGGGTGCAGATGTAAACTTTAAAAGCAAAAAAAAAAGTTTCACTAGAAAATGAAGGTCATTTTGGGTACATTTTTCATTTGTACACATCTTTCAGAATACCTGGGGTTGCTGCCTATGGAGAATAATAGCACCCCAATCCCCAGGGATATGCACAACTAGATAAAGAAAACGTTTGAAGAACATTCTGGAAATGTGATTCTTCGGTAAATAAATGTCATAGAATCTGGTCACTCCGATAGAACTGAAATTTTACTCGTCGTTGATTAATCAATAAATAATCACTTCATTAGTGTCGAAGCAAATCACTCGTCGCAGATTAAGAAATAAATGACGTCGTAATTACGTCATAATGATGTGGTAAATTAATAAATGATCTTAAACCCCACAGTGTGATAACACTATGAACACATGCAAGGTTTAAACATAGTTCAGCATTACACTGTGGTAAGCACACGAATCACTGTGTTTCAAGGTGCCAAGTCTGTGGGGGATGATATGTGGTAAATAAATTATCTGAACTCTCACATTGTAACAACACTATGAACACAGGGTGTACACATAGTTCAAAATATACCATACTGTGTTCAGTATACCAACTATGTGGAAATTATGTGGAAAAACACATAAACTTAAAATTCAGACTGTGACAACACTATGAACACAAGGATTTATACATATTTCTATGTTCACATCTCTGTGGTATATGTGTGCCTCTCTGTGTTCGGAATGCCAACTATGTGGGTAACTATGTGGTTAACTATGTGATATGAAGTCCCACACTGTGAGAGCACTGTGACCACATAGTTAACACACAATTTACACATAGTCAACTATGTGAACACACTGTGGCAACACTGTGTTTGTTACCCAACTACATGGGCAATTATGTGGTTAACTATGTGATTTGAATTTCCACACTGTGACAACACTATGACCACATAGTTAACACACAATTTACACATAGTCAACTATGTGAACACACTGTGGCAACACTGTGTTTGTTACCCAACTATATGGGCAATTATAACTATGTGATTTGAATTCCCACACTGTGACAACACTATGACCACATAGTTAATACATAATTTACACATAGTCAACTATGTGAACACACTGTGGCAACACTGTGTTTGTTCCATATTAAAGGGCGACCCTGGTATTTCAGAGCTATCGATTTATTTCTAAATGGGATACATGCCTGCCATCCTACCCCCTTGCATCCTCCGGTCCGCCTTGCCCACCCCACCCTGTCCCTTTTGTACTGTTGACTGATATCAAAATCTTATCAATCAAGTCTTCAATTAAACACATTATGCCCGCACGTGTGTGAACATGGGTTTCAGTATATTATATTGCTTTCATTCTCAAAACGCTGGCCCAAAACCAAGTTACTATCCTTCTGAATCTGGAACCCTGCCTGGGGCCAGGGGCCTATTATCACGATTATGTGATGATTAATTGATCATACTGCCATAAATAGTATGTTAACCTCTTCATCAGTGACGTAACATGGGAATTACAAAGCTGACTGTCAGCAAAGTCAACATGTGGGACTGTAGTGGGCTCGTCCTTTTCCTTCCTGAATTTTGTCTTTATTAAACCCTGGGAAATTTAACCGCTCCTTTTATGAATACAATCATGATCTCATTTTCCTCCAACTTGTTTTCAATTCATTTTGACTTCCGAGCCTCTTCTAACTCTCAAGTAAAATACATCATTATACAAAGATATTAAATACTAAATAGGCAGAACAGAGTGTTAATAATTACCACTCTGAGTGGGCAATCCAGCCATTCATATGTATTCATTTTATACTTTTGTAATTATATCTGATGTATTTTGTTTGTATCTTGCATGTTTTTATTAATGTAAAATAAATACAATACCTATCTCTGCAATTGCGTTGAGTGATTAAAATAAAATTGCGCGAAGTGAATCATTAATAATAAAAATAATATATAAAGATTGGTCATGATGAAAACAATAATTTCGGCTGCACAAGAGGGGGCAGGGATCGATCGCCGATTATGATTTTTCAAGAAGTGAAAAATAATAAATTGAAGAAAAAGGGGTAAGTAAAATAAGAGAGAGAAAAGGGAATAGCATAAAAAGATAGGTTTTGATCGTATAAATCTATATTAACCCTGTAATTCAATTGGGGTGGGGGGGGGGTGGATCGCCCCCAATCAAAATACCTTGGCGTCGCCCCTGTGCATATTTGAGAACACGGTAACTTACTATTCCATATTTACATGGTGACGTTCATATCGTGTTATGCAGTGATTTTCTGCATTTTAACTAACGTAAGCAAGCGTCTGCGAGACAATTAAATATAAAGATTTTGCAGATAATATTTTACATCACTTTTTTCTGAGGGTGATATTTAAATAGTGATAGTGGTACATAACGGCAATATTATGTTATATATTGTGTATAATTATGATGAAAATATTAAATCAT
This sequence comes from Lytechinus pictus, assembly GCF_037042905.1. Lineage (NCBI taxonomy): Eukaryota > Metazoa > Echinodermata > Echinoidea > Temnopleuroida > Toxopneustidae > Lytechinus > Lytechinus pictus. Next base: position 4,090,153 of record NC_087256.1, on the reverse strand, counting down.
AAACGACATGTATCATGAGATTGGGAGACTGGGGCACAATGTGGCTTATTGGACACAATTTTCGAGGAGCGAAGCATAGATGAATAATGCGGCCTATGTTATAAAAAAGCAATCACTTTTTTTTAAATGATATCACATTTCACCTTTCCCAACTTTTTGGCCCTTGAAAAGTAGGACACACGATGATCATGACATTAATGTCTTTCCTCATCACTGGATGTAAAAGACTAGATGGAAATTAACGATAAAATGATGATCACTTTATTACTCATAGCCGGCCTGCAAGTTCGTGGCTTCCTCCTTCCAGTCGTGTTTTGGTGATGACTGACAGACCTGATGTAGTTCAAGAAGAATGACGTATATGGTCCCCACCCCCAACAAACCCTCCTCACACCCTAGATTAGTCTACAGTCATAGACTCTTATCACCAAGATTAAGCGTTTAAGCGGGTACTGAAAGAGTTTGCCATGTCGGGATTGTGTGAGGGTTTATAACGCACAATGCCAGTGCACGACCCTGTCTGTTTGTCATTTCTGCAAGCTACCGATATAGTTGCAGGCAATAACGGTTACTCTTTTTTCTAGTTGTTGTCGTTGTTGTTGTTGTTTGGTTTTATTTTGTTTTGTTGTGTTTTGTTTATACACTGTAAAAAAATGCGGTGTTAAAACTGACACCAGTTGGTGTTAATAGAGGACCACACCCCGAGGTATTAAAATCACACCCTCGAGATTAAAAATAACACCAGAGCGTGTAAATGTAACAACCAAAGGTGTTGTAATGACACCTATAGGTGTAAAACTAACACCACCAATTCAACACCAGTGTAAAATAACTGGTGTGGTCCTCTATGTACACCGGTTAACACCACAGTTTTTGCTGTGTAGGATCCAGGCCAATAAAAATTGACAAGAATGATATCCAAATTACTGCAATTAATTTGTAGTAATTAATTAATAACTACAAATTATTCAAACAGCTTTCGGGGACTGCTGGCACTTTCGAAAAAAAAAAGAGAACAGTATACCTAGTTAGAGATTAAGTGTTATTCAATTCAGTTTCAAAAAGATTTCATTTTTAACACTGATTAATATTGCTTACAATGCAACCTGGTAATCAATGCTCGTACAACTTCCGGATTAAATTACGAGGTCTTTCACAATAAAAGTGAGAACAAGGGTGTGGATAGGCTAAACAATTTTGTTTTGAAATGGAAGTTATGTGACATGTGCGATGAAATCACGTGTATGTCAAATTCAATGTTAAGGCGAAGATGAAGAGATAGGACAGACGTAGGACAGCGGCAGGCTATTTTGAACAGCTGGGATTGTATATAGGGGGCAAGGCGATTCATTTTTATCATCAATTGAATTATAGGGGTGACATAGAATTCCTACGATTTTGGTACTCTTTTATTCTTATTCTTCCCCTTTTTCATTACTTGCAAAATAATTAGAGGCGACTCCAGCCTATGCACGCCCTCCCCTATATAGCGCCGCTCTAATTGGGCGAAGGAAACAAGAAAAGTTGAACGAACCGAATACCGTTCAAGGGTAACTAATATTGTATTATTTCATTCTTTATTGACCTGTAAAGCCATTCTTTCCTTATCAAAATCAATTCTTTACAGGTTTGTATAGGTTTTATAGTTTTACATAAAATAAATTTCCGTTAACAAGCCTAATTGTATCACTCGGAATCGAAAGTATATTGTTTATAATACGTAGGCCTATATGTATCAGCAAGTTTAAAGGTCATTTATCCGCCCTTATCATTCTGATATCAACTTGATTTAATAGATTAGAACCTAGATAAAATTAAAAAATCAAACAAACATGATATTGAACATTGGACAAAAGATGAAGTATTAAGTCAGGGGCCTGGAAGCGATTTTCAACGAGGAGGTGCTGGTTTGTTTAAAAAACACAAGCAAAAAACAAACAAACAAAAACATGGTTTTCACGTAATGAATTAGATTTTAATCAAACCAATCCCGAATAAGGGATATGTAACTCTGGTCTATGTGTTCATCATTTCATCAAAATAAGTCTACTGATATACATTAGTGCAAATTCTAGGGGTGTCCCGGAAAAATGTAACAATTTTCAAGTGATCATTGAAAGATATTCATATGACAGTATGCAAATGAGAGAATTGATGATAACATAATTTCCTAAAATGAAATGTCGCGATGTTATAAATCGATAAAACCATTAATCCTGGTCAATTAAGCGCAACGAAAGGGAAACATTATTTACTACAACAGAGGCCTAAATTGAATTGCTGGACGATACGCAAATGATGTATTATTAGTCACAATCATGTCAATGGGCCTCTACTTTTCAAACATGAAAACATGAAAAGAAAAAAAAATGAACCGAACTGAATTCAATATCGAGTTCGGAAGCTTAGACCATCTCACTTATTCGAGAAAATAAAAACTCTCGGTTATGTTTTGGTCACATGACTGGAAAGGAGAGAAAACTAAACATGCTAAAGAAGTTACGTTTTCAATTTCACTTTCCCACGAAAGTTTGTTCCCATCTTCACTACTGTTACTTACAATCCCTTTTCACAACATTAATACACTGAGACTCCCTTTTTAGGTATTAAATGAAGAAAAAAAATCAATCCCCCAATTAATTTCAATAAATAGATGGAAATAAAACAAGCACAACTCGACCCCGTTCTTTTCTCCCTTCCTCTCAAGCTCGTATACTCTAAAGGGATCTTATAACAATACGAAAATGCACGATATCAGAGCCACCCTCTCAAAATACAAAATAAGAGGGTACTCAAACTTGTTGCTGACGGTTGCAATAATGGTGATTTCTCGCAGTTTTTGCGTAATAATTGTGAAATATTTGAATTCCGGAAATAGGGTAAAATAGGTTTTCCATCGTACCACAGTACAATTTGGTCATTCAGCGCGGAGGGAAGCATTTGCCTTCAAAATCACGACACCCCCCCCCCCTCTCAAAAAAGGAGAAAAGGAAAGGGGTGAAATATGATTTTATTTGTTGAATATTATGTCATAATCACAAAATCAGAAGTAACATTTCAAAAGGATAAAATTTTCCCACATACATCATACTGTGCCCTCTTCAATTTATTTGACTCATTGCGTAACGAAACGTAACTAAAATGCCTTTACTTTGCTATTCTATATCCGACATTGATGGAATTTTCGGTGTCGGGCTTCCTTTATTTGTCTCCATCTGTCAAATCAGTCTTAGTATGAACTTGGACTTTAATTCCTCTGTTAACCTTTCAATACAAAATGCAACCGGCCGCTTTATAGGTGGTAAACACTAACTTCACGTTTTGCCTCTCAAAAGTTTGTAGTGAAACTGTTAAGAGCCTCACCCTCCTCTCTCTGCCTCTCTGCCCCTTCCTGTACCCCCTCCTACTGGCTCCTATGCCCTCGCTCCGCATCCTGCTTTCTTCTCTCATCCTCTTACATCTCCTCCTCTTATATCGCCTTCTCTCTCTCTTGTTTTTTCTGACCTTGTTTTTGTGATAGATCTAGATCTTATGATGATGATTTCTCAAGGAACACGACAAGAACTATATATTGCCGCTCTTCACACAGGTGAAGATGGTGATTTGTATAGAAATCATCCCTGCTAGAAAGAACGTATGCTCAAAGTGTGTTGGACTATATGTGAAGAGGTGATTCATACTGTTAAAAATGCTCAAAGTTAACAATGTGGACGCCTCTTCAGTATACTCTTAAAAAGTTTGGGCAAAAAAGGGCTCAATTTTTAAGCATCACTGGGCAACATACTGTCCACACAACTATTGGTAAAAATCTGTCCAAATTGGGTTATAAAAACTAATAATTGGGTAATAAATTTGCTAAAAATGATTGCCCAGAATATATATATTTTTTTACCAACATACATTACCCAACACAGTGGAGAGTATATTGCCCAACATTTTAAGTGTGTATGAATGTTCACAAACCCTATGCGCAGATATTATTCCACACTGTGAATACACTGTGGGACATTGTGTTATTTGCAGCATGCTATTTCGCTTACCACAGCTATTCAGAGAGTCCACAGAATAACCAAACAGTGTGGTAGGTGACGTAGATCCCTAATTTCCCAATCATATTGACTACTATTGCTATAATTTTTCACAACTTCACCATCTGGTAATGGTTGTAAATGCTTTGTTCAACGAGGGAAATTGTTCTGCTTTCCTCAGAGGAAACGTCTATGTTTATAAAATGTTTGTTGTCTGTCCCAATCTTTTCGCAAGGAAGTTTTGAATGAAACAGCACTAAAAAAACATGTAAACGAGGGAGAGAGAGAGAGGGGGGGGGTGGGTGGCTGCTGAATGATATGTGAGGGTGAGAGGGGTGTGAGATTGTTCCGTCAGGTTTGTGAACCGGGTATCTGCGTCGGTCTATATCCTTTATGACCGGTTGCGCTCCTGTGAGACGGACGCCCTTTTCCTTGCTCCAATAAAAAGGGGGTCTTTCTCGCGTCATACTTTAAAACGTCTCTCCAACTTTCAATCCAGACTTAGTCACAACATCCAACCAGGGAGTTGATCCAACCCTCTCTTGACGGAGCTCCATTGTCAATGTTCCTTATATTCGCAGCTTTCATTCATCGTCAATTCTCTTCGTTGGAATAATTGTGAAGTTTGTCAGGATTGTAGTAGTTGAGAGCGAACAGGAACGACCGGTAGCGCAGGAGTCTTGAATACTTCAAATCAGTAGCAGTTCGAAGACGTATCACACTTGATATAGATCCATCGAAGGAACACATTCACTCAATTCTTCAGGACAATTCTTTGACGATGGGTATTTTTAATTCTTTTGCGGGAATCGCTTCAATTCTTGCAGCTTTCATTGTACCAACACGTAAGTAAATCATAACCTATAGTTAAAGTTAGATGAATATATATATTTTGAAATTGAACTTGTTAAATTGAGGTTCACTTTCTTTGAAATTTGTTGGGAAAATTGCAATCCAAGCAAAATAAACCAATGATTTCTGTATTATTTTCTACAGATTTGCGGTTTCCGTACGTTGATTAGATATTCCAGATTACATATTTTCTATATTCAGAATGTTCAGTGTGCTCTTTCTTCATATATAAATATTTTCAAAGAAAAATATTACTCCTTGTATCTAACTGCCTATAAAATTAATATCATAATTTTGAAAATATAAGACATAGATTATGTTTATCAAAGTATTATTTTCATTTCTAAATGCTATTCTGTTAATCAATCATCACATTTATCTATAATAATGAATGCAACAATGTCGGGTATACAACAAGAATTCCTTCTCATCTTACTTCGCATTAGGCTATTTTGAGAGATTCGAATGATTTTCGTGTTTATTGTTCCCCAATTGTGTCAATGGGGATTTGGACTTTATCCAAGTCTTTTATGTATTTATTAGATTTCGTTATCACATTTCGATTGTAACAAAAAATAAACAAGCATTCATTATGCAACTGGGGAACAATCCTTACCGATTAGCGGTTTTTTTTTCATTCGCATACAATAACTTACATGTTCAAACTATTACATAAAGATACTTTAAAGGAGAATGAAACCCTTGAAACCAGCTGAATCCATATCAAAGAGAAAAATCAAAGAAACATATTGTTGAAAGTCTGAGGAAGATTGAATGAATAATAAGAAAGTTATGAGCATTTGAATATTGAGATCACTAATGCCATGTAGATCCTCCAGTTGGCAATGCGACCAAGATCTGTGATGTCACACACGTACAACTCCCTCATTACTTTAGTACTTATTTCACTTATATTCTAACTTTTATAGATTCTATCACAAGGTGAGGTGTTCTCTTTATGATAGGACAAGTACAGATGTTTCACAACATTATATCATTAATGAATCGTTTGTCATATGATTACAATGAGCAAAAAGAGATGTTTTGGGGTATATTTTCAGTGTCCAAAAGGGGAGAGTTGTTCATCTGTGACATCATAGATCTTGGTCGCATTGCCAATGGGAGGATCTCCATAGCATTAGTGATCTCGACATTCAAATGCTCATAACTCTTCTATTGCTAGTCCTATTTTACTCAAACTTTTGTTGATCTTATTCTTTGATTTTTCTGCTTTCACAAAAGCTAACTTGCTCCAAGAGTTTCATTCTCCTTTAATACTTGTTTGAAATAACCACATTAAGTGTGTGAATCTTGATAATTATGAAGTAATAATTGCACAGTAAATAAGAAAAACAAATATAAGCGTACCCCGAAACATTACAAGCGTATCCCGAAACATTACTCTTTGTCATATATATTATATTTCGCATTACGCTGCAAAGTAGTGCAATAAAAATGTAATGAGCCTATAGTGCATTCCTTTCTAGTTTTATTTATTTCATTCACGAACCCGTCTCTATTCATTGAACATTTATTATTTATATCATATGATTCGACCAGCTGATGGTTTATTTGTTGTTGACTTGTTATCTTTGCACACATGAGATAAAGTGTTTAAAAAGTAGCTATTGTATTGAAATAATGGGATTATGTTGACCAATCACAAATCGATTGTCTTCTTTCTATCCTGATCTGTATCATGAATATAAAGATTAAACTTATCATTCCACCTGTTCCAGAGAGGCATTTGTGTAATGATCCCTTAAAAATAATCAAAGGGCACAATGTGGCATGTCGGGTAAAATTTCTGAAAAGTTGAGAGAGATTGAAAATTTTGAATTTTTGAAATGAAAATATAATTATGTGACATGATATTCAAAATGTATTGTTTCACACTTATCTCTTCCAATTTTTTTCTCATTTTTTTTTTTTGGGGGGGGAGCAGTGCCCTCAATACCCCCCCCCCCACGCACACATCTATATGTGTATATAATGTAGAGAGGCACGTGTGTGCATCGTGGGATGGTACGATACTGCATCAGGATATAAAATTTACCGACACTCTATCAAATGACAAAATTGTTGATGGTGAAGATTTTACGATCTACTAGTACCTCAGCGCAAAAATACGGGGCTTACACAGAAAAAGGGGTTCGAAATATGAAGGATCTCAAAATCAATATCCATTAAGTCACGATTAAAGTCACGCCGATGATTATTTGGCTTTCACCAAGATAGAAATAAAGAGATAATGGAATAAGAATAATGTTAGCTGTTGGTGCATAAAAATCTTCCTGAGCTCAAATAAGGTATATAGTTAGGAATTGTAATTCCTATCATTATCATGATTATCGTTATCACTGGGATTATCATGACTGTTCCTATCAGCATTACATTAATATTGTTAATATGATTTTCATCTTATACCACTCTCATAATTTCAATATCATTACAACCATTACCATTATCACTGTTATCAGCATCATCGTCATCATCATCATCATCACCATCGTCTATTATAACCGTCAGCAACATTTTAAGTACCCTCTTATTTTGAGAGGGTGGCTCTGATATCGTGCATTTTGTGCCTTTTCGTATTGTTATAAAGATCCCTTAAGAGTATACGAATATACATCGCTGCTATTACGGAGCTTGAGAGGAAGAGAGAAAAGAACGGGGTCGATGGTGGTGGTGGGCGGGGGGGGGGGGGTGTTGCACCCACAAATGTAATAACGCCCACAAATGTAATAACGCCCACAAATGTAATAACACTTTACCCACAAATGTAATAACGCCCACAAATGTAATAACACTTTACCCACAAATGTAATAATTTTTGATCGCCCACAAATGTAATAATGACTTTACCCACAAATGTAATAAATTTGAAGGGATTTTTGGCGAATCCGTTCTAAACTAAAATCCTATAGTAATGCGTTCATATAGCACAAAAGTGCAAAGTCTTTTTTCCAGACCCGATTAATTCAAAAAATTTTATATAATTTAAAGTCTTTTTTCCAGACCCGGTTATTTCAAAAATTATAATATAAGTCCGAAGTCTTTTTTTTTTCCAGACACGGTTATTGAAAAAAATATAAAATAAATCCAAACTAGGATACGATAATGATATTCCAGTGGAATGAAAATGAGAATCGAGCTTAGTCTTTTCTCCAGACCCAGTTAATTAAAACTGATGGAATTAATGTCTTTGTTGTTGTTTGAACTTACACGGTGTGTATTATGAATATATGCGCTAAGAGGAAATTGAGAATCAAGTGTAGTCTTTCTTCACACCCGGTTACTAAAAACGAAATCCTCATAGTGATGCGTTCATATAGCACAAAATTGCAAAGTCTTTTTTCCAGACCTGGTTAATTAAATATTTATGACATAAGTCTAAATTAAGTCTTTTTTCAAGACCCGGTTGTTTCAAAAATTATAATATAAGTCCAAAGTCTTTTTCCAGACCGGTTGTTTCAAACATTACAACATAAGTCCAAATTCTTTTTTCCAGACCCAGTTATTTCAAAAATTATAATATAAGTCCAAATTAAGATACCATAATGATATTCCAGTGGAATAAAAATAAAAATCGAGCTTAGTCTTTTCTCCAAACCCTGTTATTCGAAAATTATAAATAACAATACAACAACAACAAAAACAGTATAAAGACCCCATAATCTTATTAATGCTGGATAACATGGACATATAGCATAGTCTTTCAGCCAGACCCAGTTATTTTTTTTCAAAATAACGCTAACAGTAATAATAAGAAAATTCCAAATCTAAGACCAAACAATCCTTCAACCTAAGAACCTGTTTTAAAAAGAGGTTTAGAGCATTGTCTTTATACCAGACCTGATCATTAAAAAAAATTACAAAAAAAAAATATTCTAACGTAAGACTATATCATATTCTAATTTTTCTGGAATAACACGAGTTTTAAAACGTACTCTTTTCTCCAGACCCGGTTATTTAAAAAAATGAATTAAAAAAACTTCAACAGTTCAAGTCTAAGACCAATCTTCAAAAGTTACACCCTTACTGGGTGTAAAAATATGTATTTACTCCGCACCCAGGCCAGTTTTTTTTTATAAATAATACTAAGACCCCTACAAAACATTGTAATAATGCATGGGTAAAGCAAACATCCTTTCTCCAGACTTGGTTATTATTCGAAAAAAAAGATAGTTTTTACAAATATTCTAAAACGAATACCCAATAATCTAATTACTGTGGAATAACATGAAGTTCGATTGTAGACTTTCCTCCAGACACAGTTATTTCAAGAATAAAAAAGCAATAAAACCCAACCCCAACAACGAATCTAAGAACCAACAATCCTCCAAATTAAAACCATGTAGAAAAGCACATGTTTAGAGCGTTGTCTTTATTCCAGACCCAGTCATTTAAAAATTAATTCAAACAGTCTTAAAAACACAAGACTTTGTCATATTCTTATTCCTGTGGAATAACACGAGTATTATGCTTAGTCTTTCGTCTAGACCCGGTTATTTAAAAAATAAAGAAATATTGAAAAAAAAAAACTAAGACCAAATTTCAAATTAAGCCCAGTTAAAATGCTTGGGTTTAGCGTGTTGTCTGTACCCCACACCCAGTTCTCTGAAAAATACAAATTAAGCGAAACTTTAAACTTTGAACTTACAGTATAATTTTTCAAACAACCGGGTATGGAAAAAAGACATTGGACTTATAATAATTTTTTTTTAATTAACTGGGTCTGGAAAAAAGACTTTGCACATTTGTGCTATACAAACACATTACTATAGGGTTTTAGTTTTTAGTTACTGGGTCTGGAGAAAAGACTATGCTTGATTCTCAATTTACTCTTAGCGCATATATTCACAATATGCGCCGTATAAGTGAAAACAACAACAAAGACACAAATTCCACCAGTTTTAATTAACTGGGTCTGGAAAAAGACTAAGCTTGATTCTCATTATTATTCCACTGGAATATCATTATCATATCTTAGTTTGGATTTATATTATAATTTTTAAAACAACCGGGTCTGGAAAAAGACTTTGGACTTATATTATAATTTTTGAAACAACCGGGTCTGGAAAAAAAGACTTTGAACTTATATTATAATTTTTTAAACAACCAGGTCTGGAAAAAAGACTTTGAACTTATATTATAATTATTGAAACAACCGGGTCTGGAAGAAAAGACTTTGGATCATATTAGACTTTCTTTATTAACCGGGTCTGGAAAAAAAGACTTTGCACTTTTGTGCTATATGAACGAATTACTATAGGATTTCAGTTTAGAACGGATTCGCCAAAAATCCCTTCAAATTTATTACATTTGTGGGTAAAGTCATTATTACATTTGTGGGCGATCAAAATTATTACATTTGTGGGTAAAGTGTTATTACATTTGTGGGCGTTATTACATTTGTGGGTAAAGTGTTATTACATTTGTGGTCGTTATTACATTTGTGGGCGATTATTACATTTGTGGGTGTAACAGGGGGCACAGAACACAATCCTCTGTCTGACTAGGAGATCTGACTTTTATCCACAAAATGCTTTCTTGAAAATCCCAATCGTGGAAAGTGAACAAATGTGATCCAAAAATAGAGACCGTGCTGTGCGAAAATTAAATCCTCCAAATCCAAGTTCAGATTTACCATGTTTATAGTCGTGAGTGACTATGCCCGAATACACGAGAAAAAAGAGAGAGGGGCAGTACAAGAAGACTGTAAATTCGTTCGAGATTGAAAGTCAGTCATAATATTTGAATATCAAATATTTATAATTGAATGTGTTTGTTTCATTCGTTTCATACTTTATTAAGCGATTACAGAAATATGAGATACACAAAATGGGATAGACTTGTATTCAATAGCAATGTGATGGCGTTAGTATATATGGTTTCTGTTCCATACTAGCCTTGCAGGTCGATATGTAATATGGCACAGAGTTGATATGATTCAATAGAATAGTATGTTAAATAAGTAAAATGTTGTAGAATCAACGCTTTGTCATTAATGATTAGACAATTACGGAGCTTCTCCATGTTTCAATATAATTATTACTTTTTATTAGCTTCTATTAATTTTCATTCAAAAGAGGTGTTTAACAACTTCCAGCGAAAAGTATAAATTAAGACGTCAAGAATTTGAAGTTATACTCCCTTCATGAGAGATATCCGTACATATGGAGTCTATAGAGTCAGTCAAAAATTATTAGTAAAATAAGACAAAGATTGCACGTTCCTCACAGTATGTAGGGACCGTAGCATGCTGAGGGGTTGTAATAATATTATTTTGTTCATACTATGTTAATAATCAAATAAAACATGACCGCTGTTCACCGACTACTCGGATCGACCTTTACCCTGCTGTGTAGTATATACAAACCAGTGATCAAACCATTGTTTTACTCGTCTATTGTGATTATATTCAAACCAACTTTCAGTATTGTTTTATGTCTGTCTTTCCAATCGGATATAACACAAACTGGATCATTCTGATCTACTGGTCCTGGTACATAACTCGAAGAGATTCAATTCAATTATTCATTAATCATTTTCCTTGAAAACATTTCAATATAATATATTTACCATATTAAATAAAAACAGTTCAAGTAAAGGAAAAATATTAAATACACAGGTATAACAACATGAAATACAATAAGAGAGTCAGTATAGATTCAAATCGTTTTAAAAAAAGGCGGTCCGTTATTTTATATTTCGTGATTTGAATGTCTTTATCGTCATTGGACTTATTTTTATACTATCGCTGAAAACGGATGCTGATTAAAACATGCACATTATTCTTTAATATTTTGATTCGGTTTGAGTTGATTTTTATTAACTTTTTCATCGTTTCAATTAGTTACTCTTTCGGAATGAATAGAAAGCATTATATTTAGATAGATTTTTACTTGCATACTCTGTATGCTTCCAGTCTTGGAAGAAACATGTCTTTTGGAATATCAGAAAACTAAAATACGAAAGCAAGAATGTCTGAAAATATATATTTTGGTATCAACTTTAATCTTATTCGAACGGGATTGGTTCCTGTATACTACATTGCTATTTATTGCACGCCCCTCCGCCTTTTTAAAAATCTATTTCTCTCTTTCTTTATTTCTTTCTTTTTCTTTATATTCAATATTCTTGTCCTCTCATCCCCCTCTCTCTTTCTCTGTTCCTCTTTCCCTCCCCTTGTAGTTTCTGTCATGGGAAACTCTCAGATCTGTAAGTTTAATGTACTTCTTTTATCAACTATTCTTGGAACGATACCAGGTTTCGAGGGCGTCTACTATCACTCCATCTCATGTTTGGTCATTGAATGGTTAACTTGGGTTAACTAGACACTGAAGGATAAACCATTATTCGTGTTGACAAAATAAGCTTTGATTCTGTTAGAACTTTCAATCGAAAAAACAAATTAACTCTAAGGGGAGAAATAGAGGCAATTATTCTTTCTAGATTCATTTTAAACTCCTTATGTTAAGTTTCTAAATTACAAAGACTATAAAGAAAATGTATTTATCAAGATTTCAAGTTAATTTCTACGAATGAGCATTTGTATACATGATAATCACAGAGTTTGGTGCCTGGAAAACCATCGTGTATAATGAATCTGGTAATCTAAATGAAACAAGACTCATATTAACCCCCCAAAAAATACATTTAGGGGCATATATATATATATATATATATAGGAAGTTACATGACAAATAAATCACTATCTTTTTAGTATTTTCATTGTTTTGTAGGTCTTTATATTGACTTGATAGTTATCTCCAATATACAGGCATAATTCGGCGATAAACGGTGTAATAATAATAATCTCAATTAATAAAGAGGAAGTTGAGAAGGGTAGAGTGATGAGCGATGACATTTCATTTTTGAAGGAAAGAAAAGAAAAAAAGAGGGAAAACTTGAAAAAAAGGGATATAGGGAAAGACAACTTAACCATAATTGGCGATGACAATATAAAGTATCCACTGGGACATGAGAGATGGCCTTGCCACTGGACCTACATCATACTGAGGCATTTTGTCTGGGGATAACGTGACAGTATTGGCGATGATCCAGGGGATGAGGGTCGGAGGTGCTCCCTCATACTAGCAGCAACCTAAAAGAGGGTTTTTTTAATCGCCCCTCTCCATTCCTGTCACATAAAAAAAATATGTGACTACAATATCAGATTTTGAATGATGCCTCAATAACATGATTAACGCATCAGGGGCCCGTAACACAAAGATTAGCAACCATCGCAGAACAATGTCTTTATACGATTGATTGCATTGACTGCAATGTACAATTAATCGTGAAAATCAATTGTATAACCGATCGCTAACCATCTAGTATAGGAACTAGGGTCCAATGCAGAAAAAATTGCAATCAAACGCTATTTGATTTTCAACCAATCCGGCGCACGCATTTGGAACTTGCGTTTGATTTTGTGTTTCGTGTCTTTTATGCAGCAGGGTAAACAAAGTAACGAAGCGAATAAACATGTCCGATGTTATTTTGATAACGGATTCAATTCAATTTAAGAATATGAGGAACAATGTCTGCGCTCAATAAGATATGAGCCAAAATTGGGATCTCAACAGGCAGACGAAAATTGCTTCAACGGGACAACTAATTTTGGCAATCTTCATGATAATGACCTTGATCGTAGATTACTACGATCGCGTTTTCTTTTTATTTTATTCAATTTTCAAAATCTGAATTACTGGGCTGCTCTTAATAAGAATCGACAGAGCTGTATCAGATAATCCGAATTAAAATAATACATCAAGGTCTATCTCCTTATTTATCTGTAAAATGCTGTAATTATTTAGAAAGTGACACAGGCATTCCATTTTCTGTTATATTTTCTTTTCTGACACGGACAAAATCTTTTAATGAAGTAAATACTTCGAACAATATCTGAAAAGAGGATAATATATAATAGTTTCTGGTTACCCCCGCCTAAATTTTCCCCGTCACTATCCCTATTGTGTCTATTTCTTAAAGTAGCGTCCGTTGCTCGTTCCCCTTGCAAGTCCTCCAAGATTTGCCAGGGGGGGGGGGGTGCTGCATGTGTTATTCACCCGTAGGCAGCATCCCTTGGAAGTCAGGAAGGTATGCTAAAAACTAGAAATCGAACCAAGATCACCTTCATTTTGTAGTGAAAACTTTCTTTTGCTTGTCAAACCTTCTTCCAAGCCAGCACCCACTATTAAAAATCATTCCCAGGGTTCCCGGTGGCGCCACTGGATGAGAGGTAAAATATCCATGATCAAAGATCGAAAGCTATCGCATAAGTTAGTCACCCTTCAAGAATATAGCGATTGTCATGTTGCTTACAAATGATAAGTATGTTGTTCATTACGTAATTCAGTTTTGTTTGATTTTGTTTTATTGAGCTCGGTATCATCGGCAAATACCATGAATACGGGGCCATTGAACTATTTGATAGATGTTTAAACAATGTACATCAAACTGTGTTGATCCAAATCTGTTGTTTGTAAATATTTGATCCAATGGAAAACAAATTTCTGCATAAAGAAAATCAATTCAATTCATATCTCTTTGCTCATGTGTATCACAATAAATTGAATTTAAGTTCATTTGTGACGTTTATTACTCTCTACTAAAGTTTAAATAATACCTTATCAGGGGGTCATTTAAACTAAAATTCAAATTAAGAAATGACGAGCTTTCTGGTCACAAAGACGGCAACTATTTCAATGTCTTGTCATGTTAATTTTGACAAGAATCTTCTGATTTTTAAACTGATTTCATTAATGCCCATCTGATACGAATGGTAGTATACTATCCAAATGTGAATGGATTTTTAAAGGACAAGTCCACTCCAACAAAAAGTTGATTTGAATAAAAAGAGAAAAATCCAACAAGTATAACACTGAAAATTTCATCAAAATCCGATGTAAAATAAGAAAGTTATGACATTTTCAAGTTTCACTAAATTTCACAAAACAGTTATATGCACATCCTGGTCAGTATGCAAATGAGGGGACTGATTACATCACTCACTCACTATTTCTTTTGTATTTTCTTACATGAAATATTCTAATTTTCTCCTCGTTGTCGTGTGAAACAAAGTTTTATTCCTCCCTGAACATGTGGCATTACCATTGTTATAACATTTTATGGTTCAGATAAGTTGGTCCTTAATGTCAAATTGGTAAAAATTGAAATATTGTATAATTCAAACAATAAAAAACAAAAGAAATAGTGAGTGATGGACATCATAAACTCTCTCATAATATCACAGAGTTGTGCATATAACTGTTTTGTGAAAGATAAGCGAAACTATAATATGTCATGACTTACTTATTTTAAATCAAATTTTGATCAAATTTTCAGCATTATGCTCGTTTGATTTTTCTCTATTTATTCAAATCATTATTTTTCTGGGGTGGACTTGACCTTTAACTGTATAGATCCAATGCACTATCGTAACCTCATTCAAGATTTGATAGTTCATAATGCATTATGCGGAATGTGCGGTTAACTGAGCAAAAAAAAAAAAAACAAGTGATAGTCTCCATTGTCGATCAATCCATGTAATGTCAAATAATTTCCATGACCACATATCATATCTTAGAAGTGCTATGACCTAATAATTATCGAGCAATTTATTGACACGATTGTATTATTCTCTCAGGGTTTTAACTATGGATAGCCAATCGCGATATAAAATCATCTCTAACGGAACAAGTTCGATTTATCAGCTCACATATCCCTAAAATCATCCATAAAATCATCCATCCGCGCATATACTTTTATAGGTTTTTCTCAGATATTTGTGAGTCACACCTCATCTGGTACGATACAATGTCTTTGTGAACTGTATTGTATGAATTTAATTTGAGAGAAAAACAAAAAAACATCTAAAAAATTGTCTGGGATCTGAAATTATTTTCCTCACCATTAAAGTATAATTAAAGAGCATAATGAACATACAGTAATGAGCATATGTAGATTGTAAACAAAATGTTGACATCGTCGGCTTCCTATAATTTAAGCGCAGAGTTAGATCATGGACAAAATTAGCTTGATTTTAGTTTAATAGTTTGGTTAAACATTTTTTAAGCTGATAATGTACAGCAGACTGGACATGTCTGTTACGGATATCGAATTGTGATCTAATTGTGTTACTCATCTAACGGTTAACAGTTAATATATCACCTCCTGTTACTAATGTCCTATTGTTTTGTCGCAGCTGATTGCTAAAGGGGGATGGGGCGGGCGGGGGGATGTTATTATTGGAGGTACATAGGGGTACGAATTGGGGAGATGCACCTGTTGTTTAATCTTTATTAAGGTCCTGTTCTCTTATTCACTCACTAACCAGGTTGCGTCCGTCATCAAAGAGATACACGAGTGTCGACAGACAATCACTAGGAATGGGAGGGAGAGGGGGGGGGGGGGGGGGACTTGATGAAAGTTCCCCATTAAAAGCGCCCATTCAGCTATAGGCATTACAGATCAATGTATTCTATCATTTTTGTCAAATGTGTATCGAATTATTTTTAGACAGTGCAACCCTCATAAGGTTTTGCATATTGTGCCAAAGTAATATGGGATTCGATTTTGAAAAAAAAAACATACCGGCTGGAGTAGGTAGAGTGAAACATAATTCATTGTAATATCATTATATTATTATTGAAATTTGCTATAAACATTTGAAAAATATACCCGTTTATTCAATGAAGCTATAAGCTACATCAATTATTTAACCAGTTTTATTGCAATAATGAATTCATGACAGCGATTTAATAGGCCTAAATAGAGTTTGCTTTGTAAAAAAAAAACAAAAAAAAAAAAAAAACATTGTCAAGATCTCCGATAAACATACAATTAAATTGTAGATGAAAATCTGTGATAAGATCGATTGGAATAATCATAACGAAAACAGAGACGGGCTGATTTTACCGACATGGTTGAACGACATGTTAGATGTAAATCTGAAAACAGTTCGAGTTCTTTTTATAGATTATTGCTCTATAAAACACTGCCAGCACCGATAAAATCCCGTTGGAGTTTATTTTCAGGCAGGTTTGGGGAAGTCAAGGTGAAGGCGGTCATGAATCATCAATGGTGTACAAGAAAGAATTCCCCCACAGGTGTTGAAATTGATCATGACTGAGAACAATCTAACTGATTATAGCTTCCTTTCAGCCCTTAACTAATCATCGTATATTCCAAGTCAGGACAGTCAATGTTTAGAAGAACAGGATATTCGCGAAGGTCGTTGCATTCATCGAACTTTTAGTCAACTCTAATTTCTACAAGTTCACTATAAGTAAAATGAATGACTATCCCACGACACTTATTACAAACGGTAAAATAACACAAGAGCTATAAATATAAACATTCACTGCTTTTTTATGAGTTTCATGTGTTTGTTTATATCTTTCGTAACCAAAAAAAAAAGTCACAAATATCGGGCTCTTACGAAAACCGATTTTGATATCAATGCATAGTAATTTATAAGACAAGAAGAGATAATTTCTAAGAAGTTCTCACGTGTACAGTATTTTATAATTTCCTTTATTTCTTGTTTGTAATGCTTTTTAAACAAAGTTACGCACGAGCTACGTATTACTGGTCATGTCTTCATACTATATAACTGTCCAGGATAACTATATATTCCTATTTACGGTTACATTGGGAGATCTGATTTGAATTAATGTATGGTTGAATTTAATTGAATTATACAAAAAAAATAGGCCAACTAGTGGATTTTAACCGAATGCATTAAAAACATTTTCTTTATCAAGATTTGTTTTACCTCTCTTCCGTGTTCTCGACATTCGACAAGTAAGATTACACTCCAATATATCACTCCCTTAAGTGATGTGTGTGATCCAAAGTTTTGGAGGAAATTCGTTATTTTCCTTAAAGTTTGACTCTTATACTACAATGAACAATTATCTTGTTGAGGGTGCGTCCCTATCTAAGGTGTAGATAGGCTTGTGTGATCATTTCTTTCTACATAATAATTTTTGACGAACAGATGATTTAATTATTTGGATGTTACATGTTTTCTTCCTTAATCAGCACCTCCAAGCAATGAAATCTGTTTCGGTGATGTCGGCTGCTTCTCCAATGACTTACCCTGCCACAACTTAGACATGTCAACACCAGAGGAGATCAATACCCGGTTCTTTCTCTTCACCCGTCTTAACCGCCATAAGGCCCAGGAGATTACATGGAAAGATTTAAGGACGATAGAGGATTCAAATTTCAACAGAACGATGCCCATCAAGTTTGTCATCCACGGGTGGATAGAGAATACACGCAAATCATCGTTCATCAAGATGAAAAATACGCTTCTTGATCAAGTGAGTATGTCTGTTAGTTTGGAGGTAGGACAACCAGAAATTTGCAGATCTGATGAAGCGTTTAAACGATACTTTAAAATGCAAAATTAAAAATACGATTCTAGATAACCATAATGACGATACCAGTTCACCGACATCACCATAACTACAAGCATAAGTCCAATCATGAAGCTATAGCTTCATGGTCCAATCATAAAAAGTTACCTTTACCACCACCACCACCACAAACAATCATCTCCATCTTGATCAGTGGACCGTAACACAAAGCTTAGCAATGACCGTATAACATTTTTCTACGATTGATTCCATTGGCTGCAATGTACAATCAGTCGTAGAAATCAAGCGTATGATTAATCGCTAAAGCTGTGGTCACATCCCGTCGTACTTGCACGTGCGCGCAGTCTACGTGCGAAAACGTGGGCAAAAATCGGGAAATTCGTACGTCACGCACGTGGTGAGTACCGACTCGGTACGGATTTGGCAGTGCGCAGACACGACGCAGAACTTTTAGTGCAGGAGGAACTTTCGCTGCGTGCAGGCTACGTTCGAGCTACGGATTTGCCCCACGTGCGCGCACGCACGCCCTCGGTACTGCCAAAGTACGCACAACGCACCGACTCCGTGAGACTTTTTAGATATTCGCCGCGGCCACTTCCTGTACCGAAGGTGCACTTAGCAAGTGCGCGTTGCCGCACGGATAATTGCGTGGCCCGTGCTTACTCGGCACTTTCCCAATCTAATTATTCAAATGAACGTGAAGAACTCACGTGCACGTGCGGAGTAAGCATGTGATCAGCACTTACAACGCACGTTGTGCTCAAATATAAACAAGAAAACACAAAGTCATATTCTATTACCATGTTCCACATAATGACCTTATTCTTATTTATTCACACACTATATAATACATGAATTTCATGAACTATGTCAAAAAATGTATTATCATGAGTGCTTGAAGAGGTTGTAGAATGTAAAAAAATGAAATCGAATCGTGTATCATGAGTTCAAACAAAGACAGTGGGAAACTGTATTAGTCCGCCAAATAAAATAAAAACAAGAAAAAAAAAAAAGATTTTTCATAGATTTCTATGAAATGAAATAATGCTTATTACGAGTTCTTGTGTTCACACAACGAGATCCTGCCATGGTATTCGTCCGAGCGGGGAACTGTAATAGTTCGCGAAGTAGTTCCTTAGTGGTTTTCCTTCCCTCGCGGCCCGTTGGCCGACCATCTGGTCGGGTTCGGTCATCTGTACATCATTCCTCCAGGCCCCGGGGATTACCTTGCCATCCGCATCCTCACGGTCCACATTCACGTCAGTTTGTCCGGGCCGGTGCTTTCTAGGCAAATTGTGAAGGATGATACAACCCAACAGGACGCAAATTCCGTTGTTAGGCTCCATCTGCAAGGTAGTCAAGAGACATCGCCATCGATGAGCCAATATCCCGAAACCGTTCTCTACGACACGACGAGCCCGAGAGGTCTGATGGTTCATTACCCTCAGGGCATGGCGACAATATGGCTTCATCAGCCACTTTCGAAGGTGAAACGCGTCGTCGCCCACTAGGAAATTAGGAAAATTCTGGTCGTCACCTGGCAGTGGATCCGGTGGTGGAAATCCAATGGTGGTTCCCTCAAGTGCTCCCGGAATGATCCCCAAAACGTGGACTTGTTGAACACGCCTGCATCTGAAGAGGAGCGGTTGGCCCCAATATTGCACCACAAGCATGACAAGAAGGAATAGTTAGAATCCACGATTGCCATGAGCACCACAGAGCAGAACCACTTATAAGAGCGATCCACTCGTCCTGGGTAGAGGGCATGGTGCGCATCTATCTCCTTATATTCCTCGTATAGGGCGGTGCAAACTTCCGGTACGAACATGGATATACTATTGTGTGCCACCCGGAAGTCATATGCAAGGGACCTGCTTCCCGTTGCCAAAAAAGCGAAGAGTGATGGCGAGTTTCAGGCCAGGTTCCAAGGCGCGGCGACTCCTGAAACATTGAAAGTATCTACACCATTGATATATAGTCAATATGTGTAATCACACGTAAAGACAATTCCTTCTTTTTTCTAAAAGGAAAGGCAATCCCCCTCCCCATAATGGAGAATATAAGTTTTAATTGGCATTATAATTGCAGTTAGTTTTTCCCAAACCTTTCTAATAGTACATGGACCTTTTCTATTCAAGAAGGATTGCTTCAAAACTGTCAATATTCTTTATTACAAAATTATGGAGTTAGAAGTAGCGGATGAAATAATTGTTTATAACACGTCAAGTAATATTTGCCGTCCAAGTTATCGATGTTTATAAAGGTGCCACGTCTTGCTCATGCCCTGCCACTTGAAGCTGCTCTTGCAGTATCAGAAGTATTTGGAGTCTCTGTGGTAGAAGAGGCGGCATTTTGAAGGACGTCAGAAGATCAATCTCTATAAATATACCCCACCACATAGGGGGGGGGGCTTACGTTCATCGCAAGTGCATGCAATTGCAACCTGCGCGTAAGTAAGGACGGCGTACGTGAGCAGCACGTGTAAGTACGGCCTCCATTCCAAAATATGTCGAACGCACGGAGATCGTACGTTGTAAGCAGGTACAACTCACTCCACACGTGCGCGACGTACATTGCACGCAATCGCTCACTGCAAGGCGTGACACGCGGGCAGCGCACGCACTACGTACTTACACCTTGCGTAGTCGTACGAGTGACGTGCGTCGATGCACTTGCTCCCTGCGTTCGCCACTTTTCCCTACGTTTTCAGAAAAACGCAGCGACCGTAGCCTCCCCCAAAAAACGTACGGCCAAAAAAACCGTACGGCGGCTTGTGACCAGGGCTTAAAGCTGTGGTCACATCCCGTCGTACTTGCACGTGCGCGCAGTCTACGTGCGAAAACGTGGGCAAAAATGGGGAAATTCGTACGTCACGCACGTGGTGAGTACCGACTCGGTACGGATTTGGCAGTGCGCAGACACGACGCAGAACTTTTAGTGCAGGAGAAACTTTCGCTGCGTGCAGGCTACGTTCGAGCTACGGATTTGCCCCACGTGCGCGCACGCACACCCTCGGTACTGCCAAAGTACGCACAACGCACCGACTCCGTGAGACTTTTTAGATATTCGCCGCGGCCACTTCCTGTACCGAAGGTGCACTTAGCAAGTGCGCGTTGCCGCACGGATAATTGCGTGGCCCGTGCTTACTCGGCACTTTCCCAATCTAATTATTCAAATGAACGTGAAGAACTCACGTGCACGTGCGGAGTAAGCATGTGATCAGCACTTACAACGCACGTTGTGCTAAAATATAAACAAGAAAACACAAAGTCATATTCTATTATCATGTTCCACATAATGACCTTATTCTTATTTATTCACACACTATATAATACATGAATTTCATGAACTATGTCCAAAATTTATTATCATGAGTGCTTGAAGAGGTTGTAGAATGTAAAAAATGAAATCGAATCGTGTATCATGAGTTCAAACAAAGACAGTGGGAAACTGTATTAGTCCGCCAAATAAAATAAAAACAAGAATGAAAAAAAAAAGATTTTTCATAGATTTCTATGAAATGAAATAATGCTTATTACGAGTTCCTGCGTTCACACAACGAGATCCTGCCATGGTATTCGTCCGCACGGGGAACTGTAATAGTTCGCGAAGTAGTTCCTTAGGTGTTTTCCTTCCCTCGCGGCCCGTTGGCCGACCATCTGGTCGGGTTCGGTCATCTGTACATCATTCCTCCAGGCCCCGGGGATTACCTTGCCATCCGCATCCTCACGGTCCACATTCACGTCAGTTTGTCCGGGCCGGTGCTTTCGAAGCAAATTGTGAAGGATGATACAACCCAACAGGACGCAAATTCCGTTGTTAGGCTCCATCTGCAAGGTAGTCAAGAGACATCGCCATCGATGAGCCAATATCCCGAAACCGTTCTCTACGACACGACGAGCCCGAGAGGTCCGATAGTTCATTACCCTCTCTTTGTGTATCAGGGCATGGCGACAATATGGCTTCATCAGCCACTTTCGAAGGGGAAACGCGTCGTCACCCGCTAGGAAATTAGGAAAATTCTGGTCGTCACCTGGCAGTGGATCCGGTGGTGGAAATCCAATGGTGGTTCCCTCAAGTGCTCCCGGAATGATCCCCAAAACGTGGACTGGTTGAACACGCCTGCATCTGAAGAGGAGCCGTTGGCCCCAATATTGCACCACAAGCATGACAAGAAGGAATAGTTAGAATCCACGATTGCCATGAGCACCACAGAGCAGAACCACTTATAAGAGCGATCCACTCGTCCTGGGTAGAGGGCATGGTGCGCATCTATCTCCTTATATTCCTCGTATAGGGCGGTGCAAACTTCTGGTACGAACATGGATATACTATTGTGTGCCACCCGGAAGTCATATGCAAGGGACCTGCTTCCCGTTGCCAAAAAAGCGAAGAGTGATGGCGAGTTTCAGGCCAGGTTCCAAGGCGCGGCGACTCCTGAAACATTGAAAGTATCTACACCATTGATATATAGTCAATATGTGTAATCACACGTAAAGACAATTCCTTCTTTTTTCTAAAAGGAAAGGCAATCCCCCTCCCCATAATGGAGAATATAAGTTTTAATTGGCATTATAATTGCAGTTAGTTTTTCCCAAACCTTTCTAATAGTACATGGACCTTTTCTATTCAAGAAGGATTGCTTCAAAACTGTCAATATTCTTTATTACAAAATTAAGGAGTTAGAAGTAGCGAATGAAATAATTGTTTATAACACGTCAAGTAATATTTGCCGTCCAAGTTATCGATTTTTATAAAGGTGCCACGTCTTGCTCATGCCCTGCCACTTGAAGCTGCTCTTGCAGTATCAGAAGTATTTGGAGTCTCTGTGGTAGAAGAGGCGGCATTTTAAAGGACGTCAGAAGATCAATCTCTATAAATATACCCCACCACATAGGGGGGGGGGCTTACGTTCAGCGCAAGTGCATGCAGTTGCAACCTGCGCGTAAGTAAGGACGGCGTACGTGAGCAGCACGTGTAAGTACGGCCTCCGTTCCAAAATGTGTCGAACGCACGGAGATCGTACGTTGTAAGCAGGTACAACTCACTCCACACGTGCGCGACGTACATTGCACGCAATCGCTCACTGCAAGGCGTGGCACGCGGGCAGCGCACGCACTACGTACTTACACCTTGCGTAGTCGTACGAGTGACGTGCGTCGATGCACTTGCTCCCTGCGTTCGCCACTTTTCCCTACGTTTTCAGAAAAACGCAGCGACCGTAGCCTCCCCAAAAAAACGTACGGCCAAAGAAACCGTACGGCGGCTTGTGACCAGGGCTTAACCTTTGTGTTACGGGACTCGGATCATCAAAACCATCCTCAAAGCCAACACCACACATCATTGGTTAGTAATCGACGACTCCACCACAGGCAAACGTTTCATCAAATAAAATATTACCACTACCACCAACATGACATCCCCTATCACGACCAAATAGTGAACTCTACCACCATCATCAGTTTCATTAATCACCTTCCACACCACCATCAGTGACATCGCCACCATCACCATGAGTCTGTCATCAACATATCCTCACAAGCATTGGCCATCAACAACCAAATCAGTTCGATCTTTTCTACTATTGCATTTAACCTACTACGTGCCAGTATACTCTCTATGAAATAATCCTTCTCCCTGAAAGTAAAGTTTTAGCGACCACCATTAACTTATTGCAGTTTTATTTTGCACCCAACTGGAACTGGCAAAAAAATTAGAAATACAATAAACATTAAATTGGTTTAAATCAAATATCATTTCTCTATGACATTTAAAAATGAAATCTTCCTCTGTCTTAGACATGTTCGCCCTGCATCCAGACGAATAGGAGAGGGAAGGGAAAGTAAAGTAAAGTAAAATAAAATAAAGTAAAGAAGAAAAGTGAAGTAAGTATTGCAGTGTAAAGTAACATTTCTAAAGATTTCTTTCACTTGAAACTCAAACTTGAAATTTCTCCTTGTCATCTCTCTTTAGGCTGATATGAATGTGATTCTGGTTGACTGGCGTGGAGGGTCTTTGGATATCTACGAGACAAGTGTACAGAACACACGTGTTGTTGGCAGGGAAATCTCAATCTTGGCTCGCAAGCTGAACAGAGTGTTCGCAGCTCCTTACTCCAACATGCATGCCATCGGCCATAGCCTTGGAGCCCACACGGCTGGATATGCTGGGTCGGACTTGATGCGGTTCGGTCGTAAAACGGATCGTTTGGGTCGTATAACAGGTAAGTTCCAAATGCGTTTTTTAAACAGAATCACATACAGGTTCATTACCATTTGCTGCACAGCAGACTTTACTATTATGAATATCTTTGGGCAGCTATTAATAAGAATAAATGAAGGAAGAAAATGAGGGACCTTGTGTTTCTGAAGCCATGTCATGTCACTCAAATGGCTTGAAAACTTGATCCATTTTAATAAAGAAGGAATATCTCATAAGATCACTTTGAAAATCCTTGCCGAAATTCATGTCTTTTCTAGGATATTATCCCAACAATTTGAACATGCCGCATGCTTTGATGCCATGCAAGTTGGATATTAAAGACATTCGAAGACACTCTACAATCTAGACAAAATAATTGGAACTTTGAAGCAAAAGGCATTATAGCTAATTTGTAGCTTTGCTTGTACATGTAAATGTACAAAATAATGAACCCATTCTCAAGAACAAACAGTTCCAATGACATTGACTGACTGATATAAACTTAGATCAGCCTTTAGTTTTTGAAGTAACGATCTTGGCTTCTCTGCTGAACGGTCTCTTCTAATATGATTTCTGACACTCTCGACTAGGTATGGACCCAGCAGGTCCTTATTTCCGTGGGCCACATCTTAATCAAGACTGCAGACTGGACAAAACAGATGCCCTCTTTGTTGATGTCATCCACACGGACGGCACAAACTCTTCATCCTTTATCATGGGAATGAACGGAGCAGGATTACAAGAACAGGTATGAAGTTGGTTGCTCCTATTTCCCGACATTTAGGAACCATAATGCCCTTTAAAATAGTTTACCTTTATCATGGAAATGAACTGTGCAGGATTACAAGACTAGGCACATGAAGTTGGTCGCTCTTATTCCCAAAATTGAGAAACCTAATGTATTTTAATATAGTTCAATATCCATTTCAACATGTTCACCCATTCATGGAAGCCAGACAAAGGGGAATGACGCAATTGATGTCCAAAATGAGCAGATTAGAAGAATGATTGATTAGAGAAAGTTAACAATACTTTACATATGTTACGAGATATGAAATGTCCTGAGCTGGTATTTGTGATATCTCAAGAACTGTAAAAAAATCAAAGATAAAGATCGAAGATGGATGTAGAATAAAGATCCTGAATATGAGCTATACAACAAAAACTTGGTAATGGAATACTCATCATTCAATCACAAAAGTTTATCAATTGTATTAAGGCTCTTTTATTCTAATATTTTATTCTAATCAACACTTCTTAATAATCTTCACAGCAATATCCTTTTCTTAATTTTCTTAATGATGCTCTCACTTTTGTTGCATAGATTGGGCACCAGGACTTCTACCCCAACGGAGGCAAACACATGCCAGGCTGTCTTCCTCTAACTCACTGCTCCCACTACCGTGCCGTCTACTACTTCACCCAGAGCATATCAACCTGTGCCTACCAGGCCACCCATCGATGCGATTCTTGGGACCTCATCGAGAACGTCAAACAATGCCCAGCTTTTCCTCCGAGAAAGAAGGACAAGAATGGCAGACCTCGCATGGGATATCATGCTGATCCTGCCCATGCCGAAGGTGCATACTACCTCAGGACTGGAGGGTCATTCCCATACTGCTAGTTCCTCAGCAGATATCAATGGACTGCCTGTATGGACTCTGAGGTTATATTGTCTGGAACACGGAACATCTCCAAACTGCAAACTGCTGCAAACTGTTGCCATTAAAACCATTCATCACCTGCTACAAGATTTTGAGATATTTCAAAATTTCATTCCAAGTTGTTTTAGTTGGTGATCAGGTCACGGTAGTATCTTGGCTCTCCAGAAGCAGGGACCATTTTCACGAAAATGGGCAATGCAAGGACTGTTATTTGTAACGCAGATTAACGAGGAAACTATTCACATATAATTCTCTGCTCTGATTGCCTCTGAAAATATTACTAGGTGTACATCATGATATAAAATATCTAATTATTCATTGATTACTATTTTCATGAATGTTTGAAACATTTCATTTCATAATTAACCAACAAAAAGCTTCCTTTAGCGACATAAAATAATAAATCAGCAATATGAATGTCTCTCCTTGCAAAGTCTTTTCAAGATCTTACCCTGGCGATTATTGGTGATTCACAATCTAAAACACAAAAATAGGAACCGATCAGCACATAAGAAGTCTCGTAGTAAGCTACTAAAAAAAAAAGCTTTTCATTGGTAGGAATGTTCATACAATTGTAATTTGAATATAGATTTACCAAGGGAAATTCAAAACACATTTTCCTGATCTACCTTCCTTAAAATCAATTGCACTTTGCAAGCCAGTTGAACTTTATCAAGGTCTTAAAGGCTGTTGCTTCAAGATCAACATGGTGGATAACAAGTGATGAATATTAAGTCCCATTAATATGGCCAGAAGACACCAATATACAGGAAAATCATTGGATTGTAATTGAAATACAACAAAATATGCACCTTTCAATTTCATTGTCAAGGTCACTAACAATGGATAATATATGTAAAAAACTTGAGCAGGTGATTTAACATTGGTTGATAAAGTTTCTGATCTTTACGAACAAGAGGTTTGCAAGCTTCATCTCCAGGCTTCATCTACTCCCATTTCAACATCGCACCATCAATTCTTTTCACAACATACTGTACATTGCCCTCTCCAATTTTTATATCTTACATCATATGCTTTTTTTAAAATATAATAATCATCTATTGATAATTTTAATTGTAAATTATATACATATATATATTTCATCTCTGTTGACAGCACTATTATTCACAGCCTTGTACTTCAAAACATGTGAAGAATGATATAATGCAATTGGGTGTCATGTCTATGCAAGTATTACATCAAATATGGTACAAAACTTGGTAAAGTCTATTTTCTACAAAGGCATTACAAAAGGAATGTACTAATATTTTTAAGAAAAAGTGACTTGATTTCATTCAAGTTATGACACTTTGGTGTCATACATTCGACCCAAAAATCAACAATGAACTGATGATAGTTAAGCACTATTGGTTTAAAGAATACAGATCACTGTAAGGAAAGTGTGCATGATAAATTTGGAGTTGAAATACAATTCAAGATTATTTTTGTAGAGTATATTCTACCTCAAGTTGGTACAATTTTTTTATTTACATGTATCTTGCTGCATCGCACAACCGAGGTTGACACAAAAGTTTGGTGTTGAGAGCTGTATCTGGTTGTCTACCCTAGCTCCAAGAAATGTGAGCATACAAAATTAAAAGCTTAACACCAAATCAGTCCCAGCACCAGCCTCATTTCATGTTCAGTGGTAATGACTGGTTAAAAAATTGGCCAAACACCCAATGCCAGCTCTCAACACCAAACTTGACATCGATCAGTGTCATCCTATAGTAACTTAATATAAGCATTACATACCCAAAAATGCGACATAACTAAAAATTTAGAGCACTTAACGGTATTTTCCTATGCTGCATATGTTTGGGTCTTGTTATCCAACTATGTACATTGTGTATGCTGTACAGTATATGAAAAAGCAGTAATATCTGGTATATAATCATTGCCTAAGTGCAGTATATATTCAAACTCTATGCATAATAAACTATCATAACAAAGCACAAGAAATAAACTATTGATTGTCTTATTTGTTCAAGGGGGTGGGAACTGGAGAGTGGTCTCTGATCGCATCTCTGTATTTAATTTAGGTTTTTTTTTTTTGGGGGGGGGGCACTATTCCTGAGGGTTTATACTCCCTGGGTTACCGCA
Organism: Lytechinus pictus; assembly: GCF_037042905.1. Lineage (NCBI taxonomy): Eukaryota > Metazoa > Echinodermata > Echinoidea > Temnopleuroida > Toxopneustidae > Lytechinus > Lytechinus pictus. The sequence continues at coordinate 4,061,905 of NC_087256.1, read as the reverse complement.
TAATTTGTCTAATTCTCAGATAGTCTTATAATAATACATATGATTTATAAAGCGTCTTTTCCATTTTGATTAAATGCTCATGGCGTTTCGAAGAGAGCAAAACATGAAAGTAAAGAGAAGTACAAAAAAGGGTGAATTACAAATGAGGAAAGAGGTCTGTCTTCAAACCTAGTACCTGCTAATGAACAAATGCAATTTTAGGTTGCCCTTAAAGGATGTTGCAGAGTTTGAGTTCTTCAGCTCCTGTGGTAGTGAATTCTACAGGGCTGGTCCGGCATGAGCAAAGGCTCAATTGCCCCAGGATTTTTTAGATAGTGGAATATTTAAGAGACCAAATTGGGATGATCGCAGTGTGCATACAGGTTGATAGTGGTGTATAAGAGACTTGTAATCTGGTGCGGATCCAATATAAAAAACCAAAAGTAGAATTTTGAAAACTATGTGATCCTTTATGGGCAACCAATGGAGGTCTTTAAGATTAGGAGTGATGTGATCGTGTTTATTTGACAGAGAAATAATGCGAGCTGCTGAATTCTGAAGTTGGGTAATTTTAGAGTTATATCACATGGGCTAAACCCATTTGGTCTACTATCAAATCGGTGTAATAGTTGTTTAGTCTACAGCACACTTGCTCTAATACCCACTTAGTATAATACTCATTTACACTGATATTTTATATACTCTCCTTTTCATGAATCATCTTATCATTTTATACTTTGACAAAGCAGTGTTGTTATAATACCAAATTGAATATGAGACAAAATGGATTTAGTCCAAAGATATAGTCTAACTGGAAATTAGACAAAATAGTAAATGGGATAAATAGCAATCGGACCACTTGGTAAGTAGATGAACTTGTCGGAGACTATCTCGTGGCCTTACGCAGCGGGGGGGGGGGGCAGTTGCCCCCTAGAAATTTGAAAATTCACATTTTTTAACTGAAAAATTTCACAAAATTCACCATAAGTATGCGTGAAATCCTTCAAGTTCACTTATCAAAATGCAAAAACGCCCTGATGACAAGTTCGGTCGGTTCGTTCCCTCGCTTTCAATTATTTTTCAAAAAAGTTCACCATGCTGCCTCCCAAGTGAAAAATTTCAGCACACGGCTATGGACTAACTAGGATTACACCATGTAGGAAGGAGATGAAACAGGACGTAGATGAAACAGGTGTAGACTAATCAGAAAATTTACCCTTCTAAGGTACATTCTCCCATTCCTTATTTTCACTCTTTCTCTTCTCACTTTTCATTATATTTCTCCATGTTTTCATGCTTTACGTTTCTCCTCCACTCTACCATTCTTATCATTGACGTGAATCCATCTTACTATTCAAGTAGATCATCCCCCCTGAGTAATACGTTCACCACTTGAATTTACGTCAGTGATTCTTATTACTCTAATTCACTTAACAAACCTCTGCAACTGTCTTGAGTTTGAAGAAAATTAACCACTTATGACTTTGTCACTTTTCCATTCACTTTAGATAGATCGATCTATCTGAAAAAAAGACTCATAAATGGTTAAAAATAAATACGATCCTTGACAGGTTAATGTTCAATTCTAGGATAAAAACAAAAACATATTACACCATGTGTATTCCATTCAGCATTCCAATTTTATTAGGAACTCCATTTGTAGAATTTTCATTCTTACTATAAACTTAATTTGTACAATCACAAGGGGGAAAGGTGTAGATGAGAAAAATGAACTTTAGTTCATATTTCACATACAATTTATGTCCAATGTAATGAATAATACTCAGGGTATTATACCAAACAAATGCCAATGCATCAGTTGATAATCATTTCACTCTGAAGAATAATATGCAAGAACACCTTGAATCAATAATATTGATTCTTTGTATGAAAATAGTGAAATTTTCGTGCTTCCGCATTACATATATATATATCTAAACGTTTCAAGATCGCACACAATTAATCCCTTTTGTTACTTGGTAACTTACTTTATTACCACAAAAACGCTCATTTCATACATCACAATAATAAAAATGTACAGTACGTACATTCACATAAATATATTGCCTGTGAATTCATGATATAGAATTTCATTTCTTTTCTTTTTATTTTTGGGGGTGGTATTTTGAATCACCATAAAAAACTGCTAGGCTGTCTTACAAACAAATATGATTGATCTAATCAATCAATTGATGTAATCACGGCTTCCCATATTCTACTTGTTCTTTATATCGTTGGTAACTTTATGATTAACTTCATGAAACAGTCTCCAGTTTGTCTATGAATCATGGGGCATTTGGTTTAGTGGTTAGAGAGTTGGACTCGGGATCATGAAGTTGCGAGTTCAAATCCCAATCATCCATTAAAACACTTTAACCAAAAGGCCAGAGAGTAATTTTTGTCACCTATAAGGTCAGCCACTGACTAATTAACTTCAATACTGGCGTTTCTGGTTCCTTTGAGAGTTACTTCAAAAGAAACAGAAAGAAAACCTGGCAACACAAATATATGAGAAGTCTAGGTGGCATTGGCAACCATCCTATAAACCTTTCTACACATAACTGCTAATTATAAAGTTACAAGCTAGTTGTGGGTTGTATCAGATTTTGCAAGCTGGGGCCTCAAGTACCGCACAATTTTAAGGTAAAAGGGCACATAATTGCAAGATATATGGGAAAATTCAAGCATAGGCAAGAGTGTATATTCTTTGATTTTAATACTGACTGCCATTTCAACAACTGATAATTAAATACATGTATAGCCCTCAATAATTTAAGCACTTTATCAAGTTGATTTAATCACACACAAAAGACAACAGAGGTAAATGAAAACAGAAATGACAGAATATAACTTTCTTGAATACTATTTCTTACATAAATCCATCCTCATATGGAATAAAAAAATATTTGTCTAATTGATAATAACTAGATGGGATCAGTGTTTTTTTAACAATGAGGAATTTCCTTATTTATTCTAAAGTTTGTTTTTATTTTGTATCATACACACAATGAATTCACAAGGAAATCACGGATTAACACATAAAAAAAATCAATAATGCACACATGTAAATCATATTGCAGAAAACATGATGGGTGAGTTTCTTAATACATGATAACAACTTGCATATATATTTTGAATGATAATTGAATATAACAACAGTAGTATCAGTATGGCAGACACTGCGGACAAGAGAAAATTACAGGGGTAAAGGGCAATTCATCTCCAAAATGTCATAATATCCCTTGTAAAATTCAAAAGTGCACTAATGTGTTCACTTTAAAGTGTAATTTGGCATGAATACAAGTAAGAAAAAGAAAATAGCCTCAGTTAAGAAAAAAAAAGTAATTTTTTCCTCTGGTATTCAGAACTACTTTTACTTATTTCAAATTATAATAAAATATAAAGCATACATTACACTATCCTCTGATGAGTCACTGTCATCTGAGAATTTTCCTTGGGCTGGATGAGTGAGGAGTGCAATTGGAAGATGGGCGGAGCTGGTCACGGTGATGTAAGGACATGGCAATGGATGACAGAATTAGTTTACTTTCTCAAAGTATGACTTGGAACCCTCTGGATCAGGCTTGATCTGATTTACAAAAGAATAAAAAGGAAAAAAGGAAAAGCAAATATAATAAAATTCATAGTCTAATGTCATTCCGTCCATCAACATTTTGTCTGACAACCATTTGGTCCAATCACCAGTTGATCTTTGACCATTTCGTCTAATAACCAGTCGGTCTAATACCCATTTTCTTTTCATTCATTTCGCCCCATTAACACTATATTCAATTAGACAAACTGGTTTATGGACTAAATGGCTATTGGACCGACTGGTTATTAGACGAAATGGCAATTAGACCATGTAGATAGTGGACAAATTGATGATAGACCAATCTAGAATACAAATTGGTAATTAGACGAATTGGCATTAGACCAATTGGAAATAAACCAATTTATCAGGGAATTTAAAGTTTTGTATTTAATAAGAAGTTTAATAAGTTAGAATATTAGACGAATTGTGTATGATTGATAATAGTTTCCAAATATGAGAATGGAAGTTTATTACTGACACAATGGCGAACTGGCAAATTTGTCAGGGAATTCTAGGATTTGTAATCAATACAAAACTTATGGGATGGTTTCAAAGCCCTGAAATCCAGTTGGATTCTGACTGTGGAGTATGTATTCCAGTCTAAACCCTTCCATAATGGTAACTTATAACCCAATTTCTGTCATCTGATTGGCAGAGTGGGAATTTTGTCAGGAAATTCTGGGATTTGCGATAACTTAAACTTTTTATCAAAATGTTTGAAGCCCTGAAATTTAGTCAGTGTCTGATTGTGTAGTAACTAGTATGAAGTTCAGATATAAAACTTATCTTCCACAGGTGCGATGCACTACTTGAAAGTGCATACCTCTGGCCTGCATCCAGGAATACTATTCTTAAGTAATACACCTTACTTCCTGCAGCAAGCAAGTAGGTTTGTATAGTACACTTTGATAAGGAGTTGTTTCCACCTAGCAACAATCACATAAAAACAAACATCACTACAAGATCCAAGTCTCTCATGCGAGTTTCTTCCAATAAAGTCATTTCCGTTTTCAAGGAAGGCACAAGGCAAAGAATTGTTTCGACAAATCTCTTGAGTGCATATTGGGTTGTCTGGCAACAGCTGTAAATAAGACTGCAACTTTGTGATAGTGGGATTGTGGGGAGGCATGCTTGCTGGGAATGAAGTTCAAACAGTATTTCTTGAGTTCAACATTAAAGTTCATACACTTTATAGAGAAACTAGGTTATCATGTTATCAACTGATGTTAATGAGGAAAAAAAGATCATCACTCATTTACACAGAAATACAAATTTTTACTAAAGTCAGTTGGTTAGTTGTATCAAAACCAAATTATCATTTACCTTTCCAAAAATCCAATAGCATACAGTTTTAAGTCTATCTATTAATCATAATCTGAATTTGAAAATAAAAAGCTTCTGTATATTGTTTACCAGATTGATCATAGAATACATCACAAGATTTGTTGTTGTTTTATGGCATTTCCACTGTAGTTGGATAAATTTTGCAATTTATCATTCTAGTTTACCGTCATATAAAGGGCCCTTGCATTAGAGTATGAAATGAATAGGTCTATGATTCACAATTATCTCTCAATTCATTTTTATGCTGCGCGTAATCTGCATATGTTTGAATATCATGTCATAGATATAAAATGAGAAGAAATATGTCAAGATAAGGCTGCTAAAATCATATAAAATATGTCATAAATTTATGGGATGTTTGTATTGGTAGACACTCATCTCTATTGGGTAACAATGTTTTGTTCTGGTGACGTTTGCTCCTGTTCTAACACAGTAAACATGATTTGATTTCTATATACTAGTAAAAAGGAAATTCCATAGTTTATCTGATGTTAACTCGGATATATTGCTATCAAAATGAAAAAGAGGCTTGGTAAAATATGGAGATGGTTAATATTTGGCATCAGCTTAAGATTTTTCATTGGCGTCATTGATGTAAACAAAGTGTGATGGAATCTTTAAAAACCCCACACATTTGAAAATTAAAATGTATCTTGTTTAAACAAGAAAAAAGTTATTAAATGTTTTAGGAATATCTGTTGATAATTTACTCAATTCCTTTGATGGTTTTTGCATGAAATTGACCCCCCCCCCCCGAAAAAATCTAAAATCTAGATTACTTTATCAAGCATCTAATTCAGGCTATCGCCAGAAAATATTATTCCTAGTTGAACTCTTTCAACCCTTTGGTGAATTAACATAACAACATTACAAGTATAATTAAGGAAGTACTAATGGCTATAGAAACAACTGTGTGATATGTTTATGGGTGTCACCTCCGGAGGAATGTACCTCTTAATGAGTTATGACCTAATTCTGAAAATGATGAATAGGCTTTTTCCACTAAACCAAGGCATGAAACTATTTAAAATCATATATAAAAGAAAAATTCTCATGAAATGACTTATTTTTGTTTAAAAGTGACCGTAGCATTACAACTCCAAAGTGCTAGGAGACATTGTTTCATTGTACCTGTAATAAGCACATGTATGTAAAAAGCAAAATATCATTATTAAAGATTACTCAAGTCCTAATTTCTGGGAGCGCACCCATTGTCATTTAATCATTCCAAATATATATAAAAACAGAACATATTTATGATAATAATTCAATTTCTTTTTTTTTACTATCATTGCCAATTTGTCAAACATTACCTCCTAAAAGACCATGTTAACATGTCATGCGACCACTAATAAAATTCATCTTAAATAGAGCATGAATATTCCTTCCTTTTCCACAACAGAAACATGACGAGATAGTAGTCATAGTACACATACTGTATTGAGTCAAAACAACTGGCTCTATGTACTCTGGATCATTGTTTCCTTTAACAGGAAATAAGCACTGTGTTTGTGTATGTATAAAGCTACATGACTTTCAACAAAATATTAAAGAAAAGATTCAGCCAGGAAAAAAAATTAGTATGTATAGAACATAATGGCCACAGATAGTGACAAGCGAAGAAAAAAAAAGTATGGAAATAAATTGGCAAACGGCAAAGACTAAACTCTTTGTTTCACTGGAACCAATCAGAATCACTTAAAAAAATTGCATATTTGTGATTGATTTTTAATCAAAGATTCTGATTGGTTATTTGGTTTATAGAACTCTTTATGTCCAATGGCATACTCATGCAATGATGATTTTGATTGGCTGTTGTCATTTTATTAATGATTGCAATTCTTTACACTACAAGCTTGTGCGCTGCTAAATGCTGTCAAGCGAAAGTCACGGTAATCATATCCAAGTCCTTTGGAAGCACATAGAGACATTATGCACTATACAAGAACTGTTTATTATTTCTATTCTTACAAGGTCTTGGAAAGTGAGCAATTTGGCACAATTGGATGAAAGATTGGATTTTACGCAAATTGGAAATTCTGCAATGTACAAAATATTCTCCTAGAGTTCTCTGTCATTTCCTCGGTCCTTCAATAATCAAAAAATTTATTTTCCTCTTGAAGGAACATAATGGAAAGTTGTTCTGAAATGAAAATGAAGTACAAAATCAATAAATAGCATACATTCTAACATTTATGTTCTAATTTTTTTTTTTAATATGATTGGTTAAAGGCCTAATAGCTGCCTACAGGTTTGGGATCAAGAAATAAGAGAGAGACAAAGATAGAGACACACAGACAGTCATAATGGAAAAAAAGAAGTATTTATTGGATAATAAATCACAACAATATTGTCAATAATCAACAGCACATTAAAATCCTTGATAATAGTTCATAGAAACCCAAACATTATCTAGGCCTATAACCCATAGTCTTACACTTTAGGCATCAGCTGCATGCATTTCCGAATACAATTCACAGACATAACTCCACACCTGGTATATGTAATGCAATGCCAAAAATAACATGGAATCGCCCAGGTGGTCCCATGTTAAATTCATTTTCTCACTGCAAGTACATTTGAGGGGCAGTGCCAAACAAGAAATGTCAATACCACATGCCCAGGTGGGATTTTCAAAACTTGGCTTATAGCCAACGAGTAATTCACAAAGCTGGAATGTTTTGAGGCTAAACAACCAATTGCAAGATGTATTTGGCTGGATGGACTTGATCCCTCCCACTGGGCTCAGGGTCAAGGTTGTAGTGAGAAAGAAAGAGACTGAGAAATGAGGTCAGACTGGCAGACATAAACATAAGGAAATAAAGACAAAGGGGGGAGGGAACATGGGAGAAATGAGTGACAGAGAGAAAGTGAGAGAAATACAGACAGCTAGCCAGACAGTGTAAGAGAAAAGGAGACAATTGAGACAAGGAGACAAAGAGAGAGGAAAGAGACAGACTGAGAACAATTGCACAGAGAGGGGAGAGATAAAGAGAGACATTTAGAAAGATAGACAGAGAGATAAACAGTCACATTTGCTCTACGGTAGCTGTACGACAAGTCGAAAACTGCCGTTTAATTTTTATTCAAACCCACTAACCTATATATGTAGCTATTCCAAAAATGATAACACGGATGTTTTGTCTGTCTGTCTGACTGAAGTATAAAGTGAATGTCATCACAAGAACAGAGACAGAGCCACAGAAAGAGTAGTAAGAGGATGATTTCAAAAGAAACAGAAGAGGTGGAGGGAGGTGGACCTAAAGGAAGAAACAACCTTGAGGTAGACACAGAGAACAGTCATCAAAGATGTAGGTCACTCAAAGCCAATTCATCAAAATGGTCTAGCATCTGTATTTTGATTCTGACTAAATCAATCAAATAAATTCATTTGGGCCTCAATTATCCATATGTCCGTTTGTTGTCACAGGCACGCAAATATCAAGCAAGGATGCAACTGTAATATAACAGCAAATCCAGTGCCGAAAGATCTCCAAACTCGTGCTGAGGTTGGGAAGCATTGTCACCAGTGTGAGAGATGCAGGAAGCTTTTAAAAGAAAGTAAACAAAGTTCTGATGGCAGTTCTGAACCGCTGCACAGACTCTGGCCATCTTTGGAGCATTTAGGGCAAATGCACGATTTTGACAATTATATCCTATGTAAATTCCAGTGCCCATAAATATCCACCTAAATATACACATACTTATTCCTCAGTTCTCAATTTCTACTGGTATGAAACGTGTTTACAGCTTTTAGTGATTGTGGATCATTTGCATTTCACTTGATTTATCTTTGCTCTGTGACCAACAAACAAATCACTCTCAAAGGGCCGTAATTAAACATCTTAGCTTACAGCAGAAAATCAAGTTATGTGGTTATTCTAAACCAAACACAAGAGGGAGGTAGACAGTTTGGTACAAAACCATCAGAGAGGAAATTTTTTTGTTGACAATCTTACTCAAGGTATTCTCATTCTAAAGAAAGCATGGCCTGCTGTATACAACATGCCAAGTGAGATCTTATGATGCTGAAAAGAATTTAATAATAATAATAATAATAATAATAATGATAATAAAAATAATAATATAGAATTATCTTAAATTGGATTGTTGACTTGAAAAAAAAACAGAGCTCATGCAAATAAAACCATAAATAGAAATGAAATTTCCTTGCTCTTTCAAAACATATAGAAAAGATAAAAAAATCCTGATATGCTATTACTGTTTCACTCTTCATTCAAAGATTAATGGAGGGCTAAATATTTTTAAAAATTTGGTAAAAAAATTGGGGGAAATGTGATGTTCTCATGATAATAATGGTGTGTATGCATAGTAAACTGCACAGACAAGTGCAGTTATTAAGCCAAAAAAACTTTGCAGACTTTGCTGTGCTGATATGCCATATAACATTTCTACGAAAGAAACTAAGATGAAATACAATATACAGACATGAGCCATTATTTTTTTTTCTGAAGTGGCAATCAGGTAATTATCGATTTTGTTGTGTGCTTGTTGAAGACATCATCTATGTTGTGGTTTAGCGAAACAAAGCTAGTTCCAACGAAAGTACTTGTTAAGTATATCTGACAACACCATACAATAGCAGTTTTTATGGCATGGGCAGAGCATTGTTGACACCATGTCATCATCTGCTAGAATTCAAGACAATTCATTCTTGACAACAGCACTTCTAATAATGATAATAATAGATTAGGAGATTTATAGTGCACCAAATCTTCTCTGTAGATTGTAGAGGAGAGAGATTATGCAATGATAAAAAGAACTTAATTAAGTAATTGAGTATTAAGTTATGTGTGACATATAACGCAGATTGGCACTTTGGTATATTACTCATTAGAAATTGGGACTTACAGTTTCTGAATCTGGTGTCCAGCCAGCAGGACAGACCTCTCCATGCTCAGCAACAAACTGGAAGGCCTTGACCAATCGCAGAGTCTCGTCCACTGATCGTCCAACAGGAAGGTCATTGATGCTCATGTGACGAACCACACCCTCTGGGTCAATGAGAAACAATCCTCTGTGATTGGATAATCATAAAATGAAAAAGAGAGAGATAGTGATCAGTTAAGAGATGGATTATTACTACAATTAAACTCTAAACAATAATCTTTTTAATGCTTTAACAACCATTTGATATTAAACTTATTCACCCAAACCTAATAAAAACAAAACTACACTAGGTGTTTCACAAACCACTAGTCTCACCTGGATTCTTGATCAATAGAATATGCAACATGATCTTTTGACCCCTAGATGACCTCTGACCTTATCATTCTAATAAAAACACATGTGGTACTACCCAAGGATCATTTGAACCAAGTGTCATCACAACTGATGCAGAAATAAAGAAATGAGAGCAAGTTGAAAAAAATCTTTAACGTTTTTGTAACAGACAAACAGACCAACAGGATAAGTGATCACTAGGTCTCTGCCGAACTTCATTCATGCGAGACAAAAACCAAATCTAGTCTTAACTGAAAATATCATCTTTATTTCCAAGTCATCCCTTGAAATCATAACGATTATTCCTGGAAATCCTTACTGAAAATTACATAATATCTGATCACTGTTGACATTTCATGAATGCCACAAACCCATATCTTGGCAGAGACTCCTTTTTACAATACAAGCAAAAATCAAAGAACCATTCTCTATTAGCAATGAATCTTTGAATAATTTTCCATCAATCTCTACACAGACGGTTCAGTGTTTATTGCAGTAGAGGGGTACTCTACATGCTGAATTGTCCTCTTGTACTAACGTCAGAGTGTCATTTTATTTTATTGTGTGCCCCCCTATCACCCAATCCTACCTCTAATCAGAATGCAACACAGTTGGTGAAGTTACTGCTCTCACTCTTAAGAAGAACCCCTAATGTCTTTGGCTATCTGTTTCTTCATTTCATAGAGGAAAGGGCAATTCACCTTGGTACATTTGTAAACATTACATTCTTTTTGTGCTAGTTTTTTCGGCAATAACTTGAAGCTCATAAGTCAAAACAAATTTTCATCAGACATTGTGTAAAGCATGGGCTATTTACCTCTGTATGTTGCATCATATACCAATAGCATGCAATCATCCCCCCATCCCATGACAAACATACTCTACCTTAATGCAATACCAGCATCCTTAAGGAGTACTCCATAGTCTTCAGCAATCTGTTTCTTCATATCAGAGAGTAGAGGGATCTTCATCTGACCAAGACCTCCTTGCTATTTTTTTAGTATAAAAAAATGTATGTGTATATTATTATAAAAAGTCAACAAAAAATATGAAAAACTCTTAAAAAATTTGAACAATGCCTTCAAAACAACTCCATAAGTAATTAATTTCCAACCCTCCATAGTGTAAAATTTTGCATTCAAGACATTAGAAAAATAAATGAAACTGCATTACTGGGCATGGTTGGTCAATAGCTAAGGTCTACATTTATCCAAACAAAGATCCCATAGTGCAATTTGCACTGAAAACCATGAAGTGCTTTTCAGAGGTAATATACATAGATTTGGCATACATTTATGCTTATGCAACTTGTTATGCCTTTTTGGCACAAAAAGAAATTCTGTTAGGACGACTTCATAATATTTTGTGAGATTTAATCCTTGCCTTTCTAGGTGTGTTGATCCAAGCCAAGTGTGAAAAATGTGAATCAATCGAAGCCGCTACGACTTCTGTATTAATGGCTCTGAATTCATCTGCTCTGTCACTGTAAGCAATTATTTCAGTTGGACACACAAAGGTACTGGAATTTTCAGAAAGAGAGTAAAAAAGGTTTAGCATAGATAATGCATTTCTCGGCAAGAACTAGGGTTGCATGATTATTGCATATTGGGGTATTCCCCTCTATTATCTTGAACTTTAATATCAAAAGACTATATATATCAACCCCCAATATATGAGTGTCACAATAACAAATGCTTCTCCCAGCTTAGCATAATACACACCAGATGATATCTTCATTTTAGGTTTCATCATAAAAAGAAGCAACTGATTGGATCACAATAGTAAGAAACAATAAAAGTGATTCCTCATTTTCACCACGTTTTGCATCAATGCAAAAAAAAGGAAAAAAGGAAAGAAAGAAAATAATTTTCATATTTCTTGTGAAGCATTTTAATTTCCCTCATTGCAAATTGCAATGAGGGAAATAATTGTTTTGTAAAACTAAGCAAACGGTGATATCTTTCACAATATTCATTCTAATCAAATTAGATTTGGCTCTTAAAATAGTCAAGTCTTACACATACATGTAATGAAATATAGCAAGTATTCATGCAATTTATGTGGGTATGCACAATAAAAATCAGTATTTATTAAAAATGCTTCATATTTATGTTTAAGATATTCATATTCTTTAATCTCGGAAAAAGATCTATACACAAATATTCTAATTCGATTTATTTGCATACTAAATTTAACTATACTTACAAATCTAGAGGGTAGAAAAAAAGGACCAGGTATTTGCCCTTGTAATCTGAAAGTTTGATGTCTTTGAACTGACCATCAATAACTGCTGTTCCTTCAAAGTCAGGTGCTGGCTCCTGAATAGCCACATTCAGATGGCAACCTGAAATAAAATATTGATATTGAAAAATAAATATTAAGGGACAAGGATAAATAGAATATTAAGAAATAATGATAAAAACATGAAGATGAAATAATAGATTTAACTAATGAATTATTAAAAGAATAAGGACAACAAAAGAGGATGAAGCAAAAGATTTCTCAGGAACATCTAGACCAGAGTTTTTACTGGAGACTCCGTTCAGCATAATGTTCCTTTTTCTTGGCTTCAAAACAATTTTGCCCCCCAAAAATACAAATCTCACTGGTGTACTTTCATAAATTGATGCAGATCATCTTTTGTTGGCATTTGCACCCAAATTGGGCCAGATTCCGCTCTAATTTTTTTTTTCTTTCTTTAGCTCCCCACCCACCCCAATATTCATTTTTTTTCTCTGTCTATAGCCTAGGGTATTTCTTTCCCGTGTACTTGATTGTATTTGTATTCCTTGTTACTGAATGTTTTTTATGATAAGTAATTTATTCACTTGCAGTAAGTGTTCCAAACTTCAATCTCAACATGAAAATGCATTTTGTGATTCCTGCAATACTATATTACTGGTATTCTACTTTTAACCATTATGTAAGCAATGTAGAATTTGTTTTGTCAATTTTTACTTTCTTTCATTTAGAAAAGCCTATTGACGAGGACAATTATCATGCCTTTGCAATTAATCCTTTTACTCTGAATGAATCTGAGAATGACTATAATGATATAGGTAGCTTTCTATCTCCATTTAATTTAAACAATGCAAACAATATTTCCTGTAAATATATATTTTCTGATGAATTTATCCCAAAATATCATTCTACTTGTGACAACTTTTCTATATACATGTGAATTCCAGAAGTCTTGTTCATAATTTTGATGATTTACAGCTCCTTCTGAAATCACTAGATTATAAATTTACCGTTGTCGGGATTTCTGAAACACGGTTTCGTGATAATATTTCAATTGATATGTATAATATTGATGGATATTCCCTTGTCCACACTGATAGAGTTGGTAGAAATGGAGGAGGAGTAGCATTATATATAAGAGATGGCATTGATTATAACTTTTGCAATATAATATCATTAAGCAAAGATCACTGTGATCCTGTTTTTGTAGAAATTAACCAACCAAAAAAGAAATCTCTTGTAGTTGGTTGCATTTAGTACCCGATACTGATATAACTTTATTTAACAAAACACTTTCAAATATTCTTACTGACATTAACTCCTCAAAAAAGGACATTGATCTATTAGGTGATTTCAATATTAACTTAATCAATTATAATATTGATAACAAGACAAATGAATTCTTAAATACTCTTTTTTTCATATGGCCTTTTTCCATCTATAAGCAAACCTATACGTGTGACAAGGCACACTGCTACATTAATAGATAATATTTTACCAACTGTATTAATGTGAACAATAAGTGTGGTATAATACATTCTGATCTTTTAGATCACTTTCCAATTTATCACATTACTGACACCAAGTCTATTCTAATTTGTTCGCATCATTGTAAATCACATATTATAACTGAATAATTTTTTTGGCATTTCAGAGAAAGCTTCTATCAATCAACTGGTCTCCCTTATAGTAACTCAGATAACTCAGATGTTTATGTCTCATATGACCTATTTATTCATAAACTCACTTCCGTATACTCTGAATGTTTTCCTTTAATCAAAATTAAAATAAAAAAGTATATGAGCCTTGGATTACTCATGGTACCATGAAATATATCAAAAGAAAACAGAGAGTTTCTGTTGTTATATCAAAAAAAGAGACTCTCAAAGTCGAAAATAAGTATATTGAGTACAAAAATATATTCACTTGTACTATTTGTCAGTGTAAAAAAAGATTTTATGAAAACCTATTCAGTAAAACAAAAGGTAATATGAAAAAAAAACCTGGTCTCAAATAAACAATATATTAGGTAAAAAGAAAGACTCACTTCCACCGCATATGTATTTAAACCAAGAAAAGATTTTTAGTAAAACATCAATCAGTGAAGCTTTTAACAAGTATTTTGTTAATGTTGGTAAAACCATGCAAGAAAAGATTCCTAATCCAGTCTCCCATTTTACTGACTATTCATCAAACCCTGTACCTTCTTCATTATTCTTTAATCCCACTTAGACTAATACTGAAATAATCAACGTTCTATCACCCCCCCCCCCCCTCTTTTTTTCTGCAGGAGCGTTTCATTTAATTTTGATCTAAGATTTTCACTCTTTTTAATTTTGTAATCATTTTCTCAAACCACATTATATTGCATTTTCTATCATTGTTTTAAATAATGTGAATTATATTTTTCTTCACACTTGTTATTTGTAATGTATTAATGTATCGTGGTGACCCCTTTTTATAATAAGCATCGCTTCTCCAGTGTCTCTGAACCTTCTTTTGTTTTATTTTTCTGATAATTTGTTAATATTTCATCTAATCTTGTACTGTTTTTATTGTTTTGATGCTTGAATAAATGAATTGAAATCAGCTTGTTTCTGATGACACATTCAACGCCACTTCAGTCCTACATAAGTCAAGATTATGTTGTTGTTGTAACCTCTAAATCAAATGGCTCTAATCCTTAGTCTAGACAACAAATACAATCAAAATCAAAGTTGGTTTTTTTTCATTTAAGAATTATTTCTTATTTATCTTAAGTACCCCCAGTTTCTTTGGCATTGTCTAATTACAAGTATCTTGACATAAGTCACCAGTCCATTCACTGGGCACCATTTATTTTGTCAGTGCTGGTGACATCTGTCCACTCTCAACGATTGTACAGAGCGACTGCACTTACACATGCATCATACAGAAACAAGAAATTTAAGTTAAAGAAAAGAGTTTGATGTAACTGTGAGTTTGAATGCGACTGTGAGCCTGATTTCACAATCACCAGGGCTCCGTAACACAAAGATTAGCGAACAATCGCTAAATGAACTGACCTATTAATGTCAATGTTACATGCACATTAGGTTTAAAATACTGACCAGGGACCAATCAGAGAGGTTCTTTCATATTTGCAATTCATCGCAAATAGCAGCCCTGGTCACAGTCTGTTTCGTTACGGAGCCCTGGGGCCCGTTTCTCAACACCTGGACAAGTTAGTCATATCTTTATCCACCAACCACGGAGTAAGTTCCAATCTTACTAAACCCGTTTAATGAAGGGCTTACTAACTAGAATCCCTTGACATCGATACTATCGGTAGAAAGAGCAGACGAGACGTAGCCTTAGACAAAAAATAGCATAATTTTTTAAAAGCAAATATATGATAAAACTGCAATTATTGTGATTAATTTGGAAAGACATCTAATCAAAATGATAGCAGAGGCAAAATATGTACCATGCATACTTAAACCATGAAGACTGGAGCATCCTATTGCTGAGAAAATTAAATTATGAATAATTCATTTTCATGACTAAAAAATCACATGTGGACATTGAGATGGGTATCCCCGGGATAGTAAATTTTGATAGTTTACGAAAGTAAACCACAATTGTTTTCTTTGTAAAATAATGGTAAATATACGTTTATTTATGGTCCCAAACATCATCAAAATATAGTTTAACATAAACTTTTAAAAATTTTACATACCGAAACACACGATTTGACAAATTCTTTGCATAAATTAGATATAGAATTTATCAAAATGTTGATAAGGGTCTGAAAACAACGAATACGAGTCCAGTTATGGATAATAATAATAATAATAATACATTGTATTTATATAGCGCTTAATACATGGTGTTTCTAAGCGCTTTACAAAAAGATTAAGTAGCATACATCGTTAACATTGAACAGTATAAACAAACATAAACATAAACAAACAAGAAATAAATTAGGAATAATCGTTTGATATTGACAAAATTAACTTAAAACCTAAAGGAAGAATTGTAAAGGTAAGTTTTGAGAGAAGCTTTGAATGATTCGAATGACGGGGCATCCCTCAAGTCTATGGGAAGGTCATTCCAAAGCTTTGGAGCAACAACACTAAATGCTCGGTTCCCATACCTTGTCCGAGCTCTGGGTCCTTGGGCCAGATGACCTGTGGCCCATTGTAGGAAGAGTTGCAATCAATCGCAACTCTAAAAATCATGTGCAACTTGATTTTCAACCAATCAACAGTGCGCATTTGGGACTTGCGTTTAAACGCAACTCTTTCTGCAACGGGCCCCTGACGTGGTAGAATCTTTATCAATTCAATTATTTTACTATTTCAAAATGAATGGTTGTCTTGCGTTTTACCAACAGTTTTTATAGTTTCTTTGCATTACAATTATTATTGAATGATCTATCACACCTGTTTTGCAATGTAATTTCAACTTCTATGAATGATTACGTAAGATTATAATTTTCAAATTTCGAGGCACTTTTTGCATGTCATAGTCTACCCACGTGATGCCACTACGTCATTAAGAAAGAAGTTAAGACAGGTTCGGAGGTGTCATTAATATTTAGATAAAGTTGGAACCCGCACCCGTTGCGGTACGAGTTAACCTGCCGGTATATCCCCGATCGCGGGTTGCGGGCCGGGCCGATTTCATTCTCAGACCGTCATACGAAAAAAAGGGAGAAGTAACGACGCATAATAAAAACATTAACAATTACAATTGAGTTAGGATCATATGCTTTTTACGTGGCGGATTCTTTTAGAGACGTAGATATTTCCTTTAAAAAAATGCCGGCGTATTTTTGTCTTGTGAACAGTGAACAGGACTGAGACAGTTCGACATAATACATCGAGTTGCTCTTTCAAAGGAGCGCCAGTGCAGCGCAGTCAGAGAAAGGAATGTTTTACGACTGGGAGAGGGGGAGAGAGAGATAGAGAGAGAGAGGGGAGGGGATGTGTTCGGAGAATGTAAACAGAAGCCAGAATACATTGCGTAATCATGTCTGGCAAGGAGCGAGTGATAGGCCACGTGGCAGAGAAACAACGCTTTATGACTTGGAGTGGGGCGAGTCGAGCCTGTTTCCACGGCAACGTTCGCTAGCTGTTTGAGCTCGAGGGATTTGTGGTGCACGGCAGTGAGACAGGTGTTTGCTTATTGGATTACCAAATTAGGTCATGACCTGATAGAGCGTGCCGTCAGGTCAGAGTGTTAGCTGCCCTTTTTTTAAGACATGCTAAGCTGGTCTAGTCTAGTGGCTAACTAACCCTCTTTTTCGTTATTTCATACATTTTCTGATGAAAACTGAAGCCCCCGCACCCTGAATGCCCAGATCTCTTAATTTTTCCGATGTACAATTGATTGAAAGTCTTTAAGATTTCTGAAGATGTAAAATTGGATTGCAATGGATTGCAAGTTTCTTGCAAATACCTCTCTCTTGACCGATCGATCGAGAGAGATGAAAAATAAAAAATAAATAAAAGCCTAGCTAAGTTAAGCTAGCTAAGCACTAGTAACACGAGCTGTTTACGTAAGTTCATGGGCGCCCTCGTGCACGTTTGTATTAGTTTACAAAGAATTGGAAGAAATACAAAAAAAAAGAAGGAAATAATATGGAGATATACAAGAAGAAAAAATTGACTGTATCATTATCCTGGTATTTATTTCAATTTTGATTACTTTATAGACGAGGTCCCATAGAATTGAATATTGTAATTATGATTGTTGTGAGTCGCCGTGTCGACCGAACTGGACTGAAAAACAACATTGCCGATCTTTGCTGGGCAGCCTGGGCTAGCTAGCGCGCGCTGAGCTGCGGCTCCAATCAGAGGAGTTAATTGCGTAATGCTTTCAATTTCGAGATCAGAGCGGACCCATTTCGTGGTACAAAGTCACCATAAAAAACATTTTCTCTCCGGAATAAAAGGCGAATTTGCAAATTGTAAGTAAATTCACTCTAGGCTAGGTTAGTAGTTGGCATATATTTTCCTGATTTGAGCCTGTATAGTGTGGGGATTGCAGAAATAATATTTTTAATTTTTCAAAGATAAATTGACTTGCGAGTTACAACCCGACGGGTCAGCGGGTCCCGCTTGCAAATTATTGGATTATAAGGGACGGTACGGTTTGGGTTTTCACTTGCGGGTTACAACATTATATTTAGACAGGTTGTTGTCCCTGATCTTGGCAAAGAGGGCTTCGTGAAACGGTTAGCGGACAAGTAGCTCACTATCTTCGATTTAGTCAAGAAGTTAGACTTATGACGGTGTTGAGAAACGGACCCCAGGTCACAGTCACACGTAGACAGGAATAACCATCGTTTCTGGGGATTTATTTTACAATTTCTGACATTTTACTATCATCCCCATTCACCGACGGTAGTACTGTAATTAGTGCAAGCCCTCATGTGTAATCATTTCTCCCAATTCGGGCCTATAGTGTTTTTATCTAGATTTAATTTTTGTAAGGTCTAAATTACATTGTATTATCTTGAACGATGCCCCACTATTTTTGTTAGACTCTTATCTTTCTTTTGATACAACACATTTTCAAATAAAATTTCGAAAATATTCGTTACTGATGATTTATTCCTTATTTCTTGAATTTTTCAGCCGGAGAGGAAAAACTGGCAGCCGTGTGTTGCTGCCCTCTACGTTCTTTGAGTTAGGCTTTTATCAAGGCTTTCCGATTAGAATTTTTGATATCCTGGCCAATCAATGCGAGCGACAAGTTCCGAACGCACGCACATGGACAAGCGCAACGCAGCGGCAAGAATCGCGATATATGGCGACTGGTAAATACGTCTATAACTAAGGATAATGACGTCATCCAAGATGGCAACTTACTATGACCAACGAAAGGATCGAGGACGACTATGTTTTGATCATCATTTGAAAAGAATTAGCTGTAACTGCGGTCTAAGGTACGATATTTCTGAATTTTATATATTTTCATGTCAAGTTGGATGTAATTTATTTTTTATAATGTGACATTTCATGTACAAAAAACGATCCGAAAATCAGGTTTCCGCTGAATGTTAGATCTAACGTTACTGCCAATACGTTGTCTTTACGTACGGGCCTGTCGGGCCAACAACACATCAGTCTATGTATTGGTGAGTGGAGCCAATGCAGTTCAGCGAAACAACCAAAATACAGAGACTGAAGTGAAGCATAATTAAGTTTAAGTTTAGTTTTGGTCTAAGACTAAGACAAGTCACACGATAGTCGATAACCCGTTTCTTTCACTAGCTCACTGCATGCAACCATCCTGCCTGTGGGGAATCTACAGGTAGGACTATGGTATGCCAATGCTGTACAGAGCACACACTTTAAAAAATCCTTAAAATATCACTTTTGTGACCAAAATTACTAATTTCCATACAGTTGCAATTTATTTTTCATTAGTAACTTGGGAATGATTTTTGTATTCACCAGAGCGCTCAAAAACTTGAATTTTGGGCATATTTTTGTGTACACCCTCTATTGGTGGAAAGTAATAGCAAGAAAATTTTCATTTTTCGATCTCTATTTTTAATTAAGAAAAAAATAAGTTAAAGAATCAAATTTACTTAAGAGCCAAGTTGTATGATGAATAGGTGTAATGGAAACTGTCAGTGTAAAAAAATCAAGCATTTGTCTCAAAGAAAAAGATAAAATAAGCCAAACATTGCCACCCTTATTTTGCCACACATGGAGATATAACAGAGAACAAGGTTTATTATTTTAGTATGGTATACTATAATACTAACGTTATAAGTTAACCTCGCAATACGTGTGAGTGAACAACTTCAACAAGGTTATTCAATGATAACCTTCACCCTTGTTCATTGAATCATGGTTTCTTTCTTGATTTCTCTTCTGACCACATCCCCTTTTTAGTTACTGTTAGTCCCTCTCCAATTTTAGTTCCAAATCGCTCGTCTATACTTTGAATTACTCACTTGTGGATATTTGTCTTCGTTTGCAAGATCTTGCCCAATGCCCGAGTTCACCAACGGATGCTGCTTGTGACGACGCCAGAGGTTTCGGCAGAGTTACACGAGAGCATACCGTAGACAAAGACCGCGGGGTAGCTCTGGCAGCGACTGCCTACAAAATTCAGATAAATACAAACACATAATCAATGATGACCACCGTATATAATATAATTTTTATAATAAAACTTCATAATTGATTAATGACAATGATAGGCCTTACCCCGAATCGAAAAAATTTGTGAAAAAGTGCCATCTTCAATAGTTTCGATTCCTTCGTTTTCCAGTTCGGCTGCTCAGCTCATCTAGCTACCGGGATGCGTGATTATCATCCTACATACGGTACCGGTACCGTAAATTCGCCCGGACCAGCGCCAGTGATATGACGGAAGGTCTATTGTGATTGTCTTCTCGAGATCTCTCGCGGTGACGTGAGCGCCGGGTGAGCGTTTCACCCCCCCCCCCCCCCCATCATTAGGTTTTACTTGAAATAGTCAAAAATAGATTTGAGGAAAATCGATCAATCAATAAAACCGTTATTAGATTTTTTTTCATTTGTGACCGTATTAAATGCGGAGCAAGTCCGAGCAACTAATCATCATAGGGGCCTTATTATCCTCTGCTTGACACAAACTTTTTGTCAGAACCTCTTGAACATCAAACTGGTGTAATTGTTGTGAATTGAGTCATGATTATGCCCGTGATAATTACTGATTGGTCTTTGAGATTTTGTGACTTTGGATTCAGAAACGAGTGTGAGGGTCATCATTTTTGCCCAGGATGTTTGGGCAAGTGACATGTAGTGATCTCCAGGGACGGATCCAGCCTTTTTTTTCAGCCATATTTTCCCAGATCGGCCGCTCGAAGATGATTTTTGGTTTATTCTTTGAAGGGGTAGTCCTAATAGTTACTTTTCAGCTTTATTCTTATTAATCAACATAAATATATAGCATCATAATCCTTATTTATATAATACGAACGCGAAGCGCGAGCTAAATTTTTTTGAAATCTTATGTATTTTTTCCAAAAAATTTGAACATTCTGCATGGGCAATGTTTGTTATCCTGAAAAAGATGTGTATGCAACTAAAATTACTACGAACGCGAAGCGCGAGCAGAAATGAACTTATGTAAACGGTACCTGTTAAAGACTGCATGCGGTTAGCCATGATTAAGACGTTAATGATTTTAAAAATCAAATAATGCGAGCGCGAAGCGCGAGCTGATTTTTTGTGACATTTTTACCCAAAGACTGGAAATTCTAAGCACTTTTTGTAACTTAAACAGAATAGGTATACATGTATAACTTAACATTGATGCGAGCGCGAAACGCGAGCTGAAAATTTTTTGACATTTCTACATAACAAATGGAAAATTTTAATCAATTTTAATAATCGTGAACAAGATAGCTATATTATAACTAAACAATTGATGCGAGCGGGAAAAAAATCGAGATTTAGACCTAAAAACGGGACACTCCATTCATGTTTTGTAAATCATGAAAAGAATGAGTAATAGGGGATCTTTCTACATAAATATGCGAGCACAAAGCGCGAGCAGAAATTTTTTGATATTGTGATCTGAAACTTTATAATGATAATGTTCTTAGGACATGTCATCATAATTATGAAAATGAAGAGTGTCCTCCTATTCCTCTTGCTAAGCGCGAGATGAAACAAATTCAATTATCAAAGTAATATCTTACTAGTATTCATTAATGCCTATAATGAGGGCGCGAAATCTGATGATATGATGGCCTAAAAACTGGACGATTCAAGCACTTTTGTAATTATAACTAGGATGCATCAGTTGATATATTATTAACCATTAATGCGGGCGCAAATTGCGAGCCTAAATTTTTTATACACTGTCATGAAAAGAGGATTTTAAGTAGTTTGTTGTATAATCAATATTGAGACATATATACATAACTCACCAATCAAAATGCGAGCGTGCAGCGCTAGCTCATATATACGTTTTTACAATCAGATCTGAAAAGGTATATTTTGAAAACTTTATGGAATACACGAAAATAATAGGTACCGGTACCTGATAAATCAAAATTTGCGATCGCGCAGCGCGATCAGAAAATGTTAATATTCAGAACATAAAACTGACATTTTGAAAGAGCACTTTTTAAAAATCAATTTGTAAGTCACACAAAATAATGAAAGTTCGATTTCCGAGATGAAATATGTTTTGTATATTGACTTCAAAACTTGATATTTGAACTCCATATTGAACAAGATATGTAAATCATCTAAAATTTAGGCAATGCGAGCGCGAAGCGCGAGCGAAAATTTTATATAGTGACATGAAAGATTTCTTAATTATATTTTAAGTCTTCCCCTCGCTCATTTTATTTTATTCACTCGTCTTTTTCCTCTCATGTTTCCTCTTCTTTTTTTCCTCTCTCTTCCCTTCTTTTTCTTATTTTTTTCCCCCTTTTTTCTTTTTTTTGGCTCTAATAGGGGGGGGGGGGCGGGCCACTCGGGCCCCCACCTGGATCCGCCTATGATTTCTTAATTATTGACATGTTTTAGTAAAGATTATTGAAGCTAGCCTGTGTAAAGATATTGTTAAAGGACAAGTCCATCCCAACAAAAAGTTGATTTGAATAAAAAGAGAAAAATACAAAAAGAATAACACTGAAAATTTCATCACAATCGGATGTAAAATAAGAAAGTTATGACATTTTTAAGTTTCGCTTAATTTCACAAAACAGTTATTTGCTTATCCTGGCTTGTATGCAATTTAGGATACTGATGACGTCATCCACTCAGTATTTCTTTTGTATTTTATTATATGAAATATGAAATATTCTAATTTTCTCCTCATTGTCAAGTAAAACAATGATTAATTCCTCTCTGAACATGTGGAATTAGCATTGTTTAATACTATATGGTTCAGTCAAATTGGTCCATACTGTCAAATCTGTAAAAATCAAAATATTGTATAATTCAAACAATAAAAAACAAAGGAAAAAGTGAGTGATGGACATCATCGACTGACAGGGGCGTCGATCCATTTTTCAGATTGGGGGGGCAAAATCATTAACGGCACTCGATCGTACAAAACACCCACCCACCCACCCACACACACACACACACACACACATACACACACACACACACATATATATATATAGAGAGAGAGAGAGAGAGAGAGAGGGAGAGAGAGAGAGACACACACACACACACAGACACGTATCTCACCAACAAATTAATGCGAGCGCGAAGCGCGAGCTGATTTTTTTAGTATACTGACAGGAAAAGCGTGCCTGTTTAGGACTGTTTGTAGTAACTCATGAGGAGGATACATATCTCACTACACAGATAGTACAAGTGCCGAGAGTGAGCTCAAATTTCTTTATATTCTGAGCTGAAAACTTGATATTCTAAGCATTTTTGGTACCAATGATTAAGATTTGTATCTAAAAGAAGAATAG
Source organism: Lytechinus pictus (assembly GCF_037042905.1). Classification (NCBI taxonomy): domain Eukaryota; kingdom Metazoa; phylum Echinodermata; class Echinoidea; order Temnopleuroida; family Toxopneustidae; genus Lytechinus; species Lytechinus pictus. Next base: position 4,038,089 of record NC_087256.1, on the reverse strand, counting down.
ATGCGAGCGCGAAGCGCGAGCTGAAAATTTTGATATTTCGGTCTGAAAAAATGACAGTTTACTGGACGTTTTTGATAAAGAACAAGCTATATATCCAAGAAAAGATGATTGCAAATTGAAGCAGTTCTTTTTAGGCTTAGAACTGAAAACTGGACATTTACATTCACCAATTTAATCATGAAAAGTATGGGTTTTTGCTAAAGAAATGATGCGAGCGCGAGCTGAAAATTTTTATATTCCAATCTGAAAACGGACATTTTGAGCACAATAAAAATTTTAAATAAAGAACGAGTTGTGTATCTCAATCTCGCTTGCTGAACATTACAATCTGTTTTTTTTATGCATATCCGGAATTATTGGGGGGGGGGGGGGCAAAATGATATGTTTGCCCCCCCAATATTTTCATTGGTGGGGCGATCGCCCCCCCTGCCCCCCCAGGATCGACGCCTCTGTCGACTGACTCATAATGCATGTCACTGAGTTGCGCATATCACTATTTTGTGAAAAATAAGCGAAACTTTAAAATGCCATAACTTTCTTATTTTACATCCGATTTTGATGAAATTTTCAGCACAATGCTAGTTTGATTTTTCTCTATTTATTCAAATCAAAATTTTCCTGGGGTGGACTTGACCTTTAATATTTTCTTGGAATTTGGGCAGTGCCCTTGTAAAAATCTGATAAGTTTATTGAGAACTCAGTTTGTGTAAGGACAGGACCGATAGGCCGAGTCGGGTAGAAGTGTATACCGGTAATTTTTTACGAATAAAATTGTTGGTCGAATTGAATTGAATAACCTATGGTATCTTTAACATGATTTTCGTTGGGAGGATCGGATGATCGGAAACGTCAGTGACATATCGACACTGATCAGAGTCAGAGGAGGAGTCAACATTAGGGCCTAGATTTTAGCCTAGCACTAGAACCACTCATCCTACGATCGGTCTGCAAGATGGAGTATATGCCAGGAACAGCTAGTTTGATCGATGAAATTAATAGTAAGACCCAAGAACCGTTTTGTATAGATCTAGGCCTACTGAGTAAATGAATGACAATGAATGTGCAATGTTGTCCCACATGTTGAATTCTATGTCAGGCACTTGCTTTCTGAAACCACGGCACTAGTGATTTAGTCTAGGCTTTTCGAGAATCGAGGTCTCTCTGTTACTATCTCTTTCGCCTCGGTAGCTAACAACTATTTTCAAAGAAATATAGACAATAGATGAGTGTATAATATGTGAAATTTTAATAATTCAGTAACTTTTTCAATTAAATTCAAAATGGTTTATTTAGTCTAAGTTTAGATAAAAACTTCCATCGCAGCACAGAGCCGAATTACAAAAAGTTTTTACAATATAAAGATTGAAATCATAAGGTATAAGCATAATGTGGAATATAACACCAAAAACATAATACAATAAAGCAACAAATATGGTACAAAACATAAAATAAACAAAAACTTATCACAAGACTAAATGCGTTCAATATGACGTTAACGTCAATTACAAGAATCACAGAACTAAAACAAAAAATACAAAGTCAGAGAATCAATGTGAGAAAAAAGATTAGACATGCAATTTATGCAAAAAGTACCAGATCGTGTGCAATTCAGGATTAAATTAAATATATGAATACACAAGAGATGAAGGATAAAGAGAAAAATATAGGCAGAATAACAAAAGTGCGGAGAAAAGGGACAAAAGGATAAAGAAATGAAGCAGCAATTAAAATTGAAGGCGAAAGAAAAAACAAGAACAATATAATCAACGAGATGGAGTAACTGTTCAATAGTGAAAACAACTTAATTGGGGATACAATGTAAATATACAACGAAGCAAAAAAGAAAGAAGGAAAAAAAAAGAGGACGAGAGAACGGTAGCGAGGCTACCAGAGAAAAAAAATCTGTTTTAGTTATAGATAATTAGAATTCAACATAGTAAACTGGGAAGATAAAAAAATGTAAAATTTGTCTGTATTGTACCAGATTGCATCGTAAAAAATAGAGTGCATAGTGTTTGTGTTGAAAAAACAGAGTGGTGAAAAGCAAGAAATGAGGAAAAATGGAGAAAAATACAGAAAAGTAGAGAGAAGGTGATAATGAGAAGGAAAAGGAATAAACAGTCAAAGAGACCAAAGGTGAAAAGGAAGAAGCAAGGGTAAAAGAAAAGGGAAGGAGATAATAGAAAGAATTACAAGAAGAAGAAGGGAAAAAAAGGAGAAGAGGAAAGAAAGGGGAGAAGGAAAAACAGAATGCGGGGAAGGAGAGAGTTAAGTAGAAAAGGAGGGAGCGTAGCTCAGTCGGTTAGAGCGCATGTTTCTGATAAGATCGTAGATCTCAACGTGAGGGGTTCGAGTCCCGCTCATGCCGAAACGCGTCTAACAAACAAAAATCTGATGCTATAGCGTTGTGTGTTAGCGTGCCTCACCACTGTATTCAGTGCAGGTGTAAATGCAGTTGGAAAACACTCCGTCCATCGGAAAGGACGCAAATGTTGGTCCTGTGTATAGGAGAGTCACAACCTATGCACGTTAAAACCAATACACTATTCGTCAAAGAGTAGGGTGTTCACCCGGTGTATTGCACCTGCAGGTCCCGGCAAAATTCAGGTCAAGTCAATCTTGACATTCATATGCCATAATCAATATAATGATTGTGGGCATTAAATAATGGAAAGACAAGACAAGGTAATAAAGAGTCGAAGGGGAAGGTGAGACACAAGACCACAAGCATTAAGGGATTGACAAGTCCAAAGAGCAGGTAGGGAGGAACAGTAGCATACTCACTCATCACTTATTCTGGTTATTGTTCAGTATACGAATGAGATACGGTATTGCACTATTTTGCATTCGTTTGGTTTTACATGTTGGCTCAGGGATTAGGGGTTTACGTCTCAACAATCTTGGATTATCTGGAGGTAAAAACGATTTGAATTGGTCTGTATTGATTAGAGTTTTCTTAAAGAAATTCAAACTCAAATCTTCCCTTCTATCAGAGAGAGATTGGAGTTTCAATTCCACTAAGACAGTATCATAAGTAGAGTAGCATGTGCCCATAACTAACCTCAAAGCCCTTTTCTGAACTCTTTCTAATCTTGTGATCTGTTCTTTGGTGAGTCCCCCATTTCATACAGGAGCTCCATATTCCAGCACTGGCCTAATGTAGCACCTATATATTGTCAACAAATCATCTTGGGGAAGACCATGGCATTTCAATAATCTAAGCATGTGAATTTTGCTGTTTGATCTCTTTATGATATCATTTGTGTTTTGGTCCCATTTTAATGTTTTGGATAATGACTCCCAGAAGTTTGGTTGATTGAACAGTTGCCAGTTCATGGGTACCAATGTAAACTGATGGGTGCACTTGGAAAGACCTTTGAAAGCAAACATTCATTTGCGCACATTTTAGGGGGTTCATTTTCATATGATTGCGTTCACACCAGGTTAGAATATAGTCCATAGCTTTTTGCAATTCAGATAATTGATTACTGTTCCTACAATCTACAACAGACAGATCATCTACATATTTGAAGGTAGATGAGTTCTTGGAGGATGGCTTAATGTCATTGACCATCGCTAGGAATATAATTGGCCCCAATTTAGTTCCCTGAGGGACACCTGCATGTAAGGATAACCAATCAGAATGCGTTGAACGATATCTTTCACATTGCTGACGTGAACATAAAAAATCAGCAATCCATGGAATAACGGCAGATCTGGTACCAAGATCAATCAACTTCCTTATTGCTATCGTGTGGTCCACCCTATCAAATGCCTTACTAAAATCAGTTACAATTACCGAGGATGTAGCTTTGGGTTTGTCAGCATTTTCGTACATCAAATGAAGCATATTGATCAGATGGTGATTAGTTGAGAGGAATTTTCTGTTACCGAATTGGTTAGGGTCAAGTTTGGGTCTAATATCCTGTAGAATCCAGTTTGCCATGAATCCTTCAGCTATCTTGGCAAAGTGGCTGGTTAGAGAGATTGGACGAAGTTTATCTATCGTTGAGGGTTGTGTCTTAGGAACTGGAATAACGATGGCTCGTTTCTAGTCGCTGGGAACTTTGCTTTGGCTGAAAGAGGTATTGATTATGTCTGCCAAGGGGGTTGCAAGTTCAAGACAGAATTCCCTAATGATCCTAGCTGATATACTATCAGGACCGCCAGTCGTAGACTGTTTCACTTTTTTTTCATTGATATCCACTTTGTTGGTAACGTCAGTCCAATCAACACTATTCAACCACATACCAAAGGACCGTATTGCACTGTCAGGCATAGGACGAGTTGTACGATAATGGCTAGTATTGCTTGGAGCTATATGGTGTCGTGGAAGCCACAGTACCGAATTATGATCCGACTGACCTATGGGAGAACAGATATCTATCGCTAATGTTGCAAATAATCTTATTTAAGATCCTATCACCTCTGGTCGCTTGTCTTACAACTTGTTGAAAACGGGGATCAGCAACTAAGGCGGAAATGTCCAATCGGTTGAAGTCACCCGTTATGATGATTGCAGCTTCTGGATGGTTGTTCATGATATCATCGATAGCTGCAAGGAGATGTTCAACCAGTTGTGCTTCAACTAAATTGTCAGGCTGGGGGAAGTAAACAGCAGCACAAAATATGCATGATACAGATCTAGGCAGTCGGTGAGGGCGCAATTTGGCCCAAACTACTTCCAAGTTGTCAGGTACCTTGATATTATTGGGTGACGTTGCATTTAAGTGGTGCTTTGCATACAGAGCTACTCCTCCACTCCGATGCTCTCTAGACTTGACGAACATTGAAAAACCTGGAATGGAGACCAGTCCAAGTGGAAGATCATGTTTGTACCAGGTTTCCATGATGGCGCATAGGTCAACATCATGAACTTGAATAATTGCACTGAGTTCATCAAACTTATTAACAGCAGATCTTGCATTGCAAAGGAAGAGTGAAGGGAGTTCTGACTTATGTTTATCATTATCATTATCGATCCTTTGTATTGGGACAGTTACAAGATTCGACGGATCACGTGATCTGAGTTTTGGAGATTTCACAGGGAATTTGTTCACTATTACTTGTATCAGGAGGCGGTTCTTAGCTTTTCGTCGTCCTGCTCTTGTACCCCTGTGTCGAGGCCTAAACGGTTTTCTCTTAATTTCTAATTCTTTGATTGTGTCCTTAACGGTTTCAGTTATATCAATTTTTCTTCTGTTACACTTGGCCCCAATTGTATATAAATCATTAATGCTATAATGGTAGTTGGTTGAAGAAAGTTCAGTACGATTATGAGCATCCGTTGGATGGTTAGAGGGTCCGGGATTAATCTCTATATCCCCACAGCGTATTATTGAGAGTTGAAAAATTACACAAGCATTGACATAGTAGGGAACACAGGCTCTGTGGTATCCTTTGGTAAGAATGTTTTGACACCATGCTCATTCAAGATGATCGTGAAGATAGCCATGTTCAATTACAGGCGTTTGCTTGGGGCAGGTACATAAGAGTAAAATAAGTAGTATGATTAGCTTATATATCTCCATCGAAGCGTTTATGACTTTGCCCGTGACTTTGTCCCTTGCCTTAGAATGATGTTACATTCTATTGTCAGAAGGGATGCTGTGCTATTGTTCCCTTGTCAAAAGGGGTACTATACTATTGTTCTCTTGTCCACCACTCAAAATATATGGTAAGACGATTACGCGGACATGGCTACAGTACATACCAACTACAGCAAATGTATCGAAGTTTTCTTCCAAGAAATGTGACAACATGGAATGTCCATTTGATAAAACACTTTTCCTGGTGCTTCTAAGATATATCCTTTCTCCAATGGTCAACAAAAAAACACAAAACACTGAAACGACGACGATTTCAAAGTTTAAAAAAGAGGAGCTAGAAAAACTGAGCTGACAGCCTGTTAGGCGCATGCGTAACTGTACTCAAAAGCTTTCATGGCTTCGGTCCGTATTGTTTGAATTTGTTCAAGAGTAGACCAAGTTGCATGTCCAAATCGACAGTCTGACAGTGCTAAGTTTGGCTTGGGCTTGGCTAGTGCTAGTGCACCCTCAAACATAAACAGCATTGATTTGAGCTAGTGGCGGTGCGCATAAATTAAAAAATGCTCTCTTAATCTACTCTGGCAGGGTACTTATTCTTATTTTATACAAAACCAATTAAATTAATCGCTACCAAATTGCTGGGGAAAATTGTAGACTGATCTAATTTATTGACGAAAATGTAAAGGGGTTTTGCGGTTATTCTACAAATTCTTTGTCAATCGAGGAGTATGCACTGCACTGTGTTAGTAAACAGTTCTGAAAATGTAGTTCTAACCTTATTTCATGCACGAAAACATTTAAACAATAAAATTAAGCACAAAAAGGTGAGATTTTTACATCAGATAGATATCAAAATGCTATAGATTTGGTCATTTACACATTTACTCTCATTTTTTTTTTTTATATCTGCTTACAATTGGTGATTTCCTGTATTTGGAACCAGTGCTAACTGGTGACAAATTTACTGATAATTTGTCAATATTAAAAAAAATGCTGATCTCATGATTCTCATTCCCCCCCAAAAAATATATTGCAAGGTAATTTTAAGTTGCTTTTTTTTTGTTGGCGATATCATATTTTCAAGATATTTAATACTTAAAAAAACAAAACGGCCATGCACAAAGTTTGGACACACTGCCATACATAAAAATGGCAAAAAGATTGTGCCTTTCAGCTAATGTGGTCATATACAGTGGTTAAACATTTTGACTCTACCCTACTGTACTTGCAACAAATATCCATGGGTGAAGATAGTAATGAACTTCATGAAGCCACTATGGTGTGTGTGATTTCTTTTAATCTATCTATATTTTAATCTATAAAATCTTAAAATGATGACATTTCCACATAAAAAACAAACATTGTCAAAGTTCATTGACCCTAAATGACCTTTTACTTTGTCATGTGACCTGAAACTCACACAGGATTTTCAGGGATACTTAATTGCTCTTATGTCCAAGTTTCATGAACTAGATCCATAAATTGTCAAAGTTATGATGACGATATCACAAATAATACACAATAATTTAAAAATATACACAATGATATCAAAATTCTTCCTTTCCTTCCATTCATCTTCTCTTTGTGTTGTTATTGACTTTTTTTTATAGAAAAGCTTCTGGTTGTCCTAAGAGATGGAAGGACCCTGATAGGTATTCTTAGAAGTATTGATCAATTCGGTAAGTATAAGTCAATTCTTGTGGACGTCTGACTTTATAATTTTATACAATTATCAAGGCATTTTATTTTTTTAATAAACTGTCAAGTAAAGATTGGTTTGCAAAGTATTCATGCTTTTTATAGTTTATGAAACTATCTTGTGCATTATCATGATCCCTTTTACCACATGTTTGTAACTTTGAACCACTTTGCTCATTCACCTGCTGCATAATATGAAGAAGAATATTATTATGCCTGCTGCATAATATGTAGAAGAATATTCTTCTTCTACCCTCCTTCCTTCCCTCCTTGGTTCCTCATTTTCTTACCCTCCTTCTCCTCCCTCCTTGTTTACTCATCCACCTTCTCATTTTTCTACTTCAACTCTACTTTATTACATTCTTCATTTTCCTACTCTCAATTAAAAAAAAATAGTAAACTATCATCTAAGAAAATAGCCTTAGACATTTCAATTTTTCAAATCATATACACATTGAAATTAACTTTCTTTTGTGGTATCTCTTCTTATCTTGGCAGCCAATCTTGTGTTACATCGTACCATTGAGAGGATACATGTAGGCAAACAGTATGGAGACATACCAAGAGGTGTTTTTGTTGTCAGAGGAGAGAATGTGGTCCTTCTTGGTGAAGTAGTAAGTTATCTCACTATTTTTAAACCAAAATTTGGTGATATCGTTGTTGATGATAATGCATATGATGATGATAATGATGATGATGGTGATGATGGTGGTGGTGGTGGTGATGGAGACTGGTAATCATGATGAATGGCAGTACTGATGATGATAATTGATGGTGATGATGATAATGATGGTGATGATGATAATGATGGTGATGATGATGATAATGGTGATGATGATGGTGATGATAATGATGATGGTGATGTTGATGATGGTGATGATAATGATGATGGTAATGTTGATGATGATAATGGCAAAGTGATGATGATGTTGGCGATGATGTCATGATGATTGGGGGGGGGGGTGATAGTGTTGGTGAACTGGAGATCATGATTATGATGATGATGTTATGATGAATTATAACATAAATTTTATTCCTTTATTCATATATTTCAGGATACAGAGAATGAGAATAATCACAATTTGGAGGAAGTTTCTATTGATGAGATCCTTGAAGCACAAAGAGCAGAACAGCTAAAGAATCAAGAGGAAGAGAAGACACGGAATAAGAAACTTTTAGAGAGAGGACTCCAACCTCATGGTGAACAAGGAATTGATGAGTTTCCATGAATCAACCATACCAGATTTCAGAAGACTTTTGTTTTTCTTTAATTAATTTAATCTCTTAGAGCAAGAGGAGACTGAATCGGGGACTCTTGTATTTTTTTCCCAGAGTCTTGGGATCTCTATCTTATTTTCAAAATAAGGATCAAGTTTCAATCTCAGACAGCAATGACGCAGTGGACAGTTTTGTAAGACTTGATCATTTTCTCGGAATCAACCAAGTACAGGATGTCATCTGAAAACTGCTCTTTAGAGCTTAAACTCTGAGAGCAAGAGTTGACTGAACCTTGGATTATTTTTTCTTGAGTCTCACAAGCTTCCTTATTTTGGAATCTTGCATCAAACGTGTTGTGACACCATGGGGCAAGGCATAAGGTATGGATAACTTTTGTGAATCAACTTGAACCAAACATTGATTTTTTTTTTTTTTTTTTTTTTTTAGTGAAACTTAAAAGCAAGTGGAGACTGAATCAAGGATTTTTATTTTTGTGTATTTTGTTGTCAAGTTCCTTGTCAAAAGTAAGAGCTTTATCTCTGCCACAGGAATCCTGCAAGCAGGTTTTCCTCACAGATACCATAGCAATGCTGCAATAAATAGATGCATAGCATCATTATAGCATGATTCCTGCTAAAAGGCATGACACAGACTTTTGACAAGCTGCTACACACATGATGATTTTTTTTTAAGTTCAAACAGAGCTGATGCAAATGTGGAGACATCAACATTTTTTAAGTTGATAAAATGTGATATATTTTTGTTTTATTCATAATTGAAAGTGTTTCAGTTAAATCATTTCAAATTATGTAGAAATAATCAAATAAAAAAAAAGGAATATGTGAAACAAAATAATAAAAATAAAATTTGAAATACATACAGATTAGTCCTGCTAACACAATTTTTAAATGAAATTTTGAAAGAATGATAAAATGTGTATTTTGACTAAAATCGCCTAATTGAAAGGAAGCTTTTCTTCAGAATTAGAGCAAAGCAATTCTGGTTTCAATCATGGATATTGAAAAAACTGATTTGAGAAATTATGTCATTTCAATCACACTGTCAATGGCCAGGACCTAGTGGGGGGGGGGGCAGAATAAAGATGTTTACAAAGATGTGCATGTGTTTATGAATGAATGGCAACATTGTAAGCTAAAATTAGGGTAATTCAAATATTATTTTTTTTAGTCACAGCAAAAATTTGAAATATACTAGTGTAGATTAGCATACTTATTGTACACATGCATTTCAAAGTAATGCTACACATTGTGAAGAGATAAGGATATGTTCTCAACATCTCATTTGGCCTTCCATACCTTCAAGAACAATTTAATGAATACCCCCACCCCCATTAAAAAACAATACCTGGAATGCATATGATATGCTCATAGGCCATCAAGTGGTAATGACAAAGAAAATGATCTAATTGCTTCAGAAACAATCTCAAGGTTAATAGTCTATATTTATATGCATAAAAATATGTATGTACTCTCACTTGTCATATACATGTACGTGTATAATGTCCCTTTTATACATTGAATTACACAATACACAATTTAGACATACAGAAAGATGTGAGTTTCCATCTACCTTTATGGTTCATGGTTTTGAGATCTTTTCATCAGATATATTTCATTGACATGTCAAGAATTTTTCAATACCAAAATTACAGCTACACTTGAATCATGCAGAATAGAATGCCGCAATAACAACGGAAATTCATTTACCAAAAATCAACTATTTGTGTAGATGAAACAACATATGTATGGTAAGGGAGGGTATGCAAATGAGTTGTTTGTCAAGTATTATACAATCTATTTGCATTGAAGGATAACATCATGATGAAAATTGTGCTTTTAGTTATTTTCTTTCATTTCTAATGATTTTATAATTACACTTTTATAAATGAAACCCCAAAAAGGTGATGTAATTTTGAATATTTGATTTTATGTATGCCTATTAAATAGGAAGATGTCATCCTTAATAATAAAAATGTTAGTGGTATTGAATCGTATCTTTTGTCATGTCTAAAAAAGTTTGACTTTAATTTAGGATGGAACTATATTTGCAGATTTTATCACACTCTGATATAAATTAATTTCCTTTTTGTCTCTACCCCTCCTCACTTTCTCACACCTTCCCCCTCTCCTCTCTTTTCTTCCATCTTTTCATGCAAATCTAATTGTTCAGTATCAGAATTTGCAATATATTTTTAACACATTGTTAATCAACCTTGCAATTTTTTGTCTCGCCTGCATAGCAGTGCGAGACTATAGGCGCCGCTTTTCCGACGTCGGCGATGGCGGCGTCGTCGTCAAGATTGAAATCTTAACCAAGGTTAAGTTTTTGAAATGTCATCATAACTTAGAAAGAAGTATATGGACCTAGTTCATGAAACTTGGACATAATGGTAATCAAGTATAACTGAACATCCTGCCTGAGTTTCAGTTCACATGACCAAGGTCAAAGGTCATTTAGGGTCAATGAACTTAGACCATGTTGGGGGAATCAATATTGAAATCTTAACCAAGGTTAAGTCTTTGAAATGTCGTCATAACTTAGAATGTTTATGGACCTTGTTCATGAAAATTGGACATACACTGTAAGGATGATAGTGTATCACTGAAGGTCTTGCCTGAGTTTCAGGTCACATGATTAAGGTCACCTAGGTTCAACGAACTTTGGCCATGTTGGGGGTATTTGTGATATCGTCATCATAACTTTGACAATTTATGGATCTAGTTCATGAAACTTGGACATAAGAGCAATTAAGTATCCCTGAAAATCCTGTGTGAGTTTCAGGTCACATGACAAAGTAAAAGGTCATTTAGGGTCAATGAACTTTGACAATATTTGGGGTATATGTGGAAATGTCATCATTTTAAGATTTTATAGATTAAAAGTTTACATAGATCTAGTATATGAAACTTGGACATAAGAGTAAACGTGTATTTCTGAATATCCTGTGCATGTTACAGGTCACATGACCAAGATTAAAGGTCATTTAAGGTCAATGAACTTCGACCATGTTGGGGGTATTTGTTGAATTGGCATAACAATAGAAAGTTTTATGGATCTACACAATAGTTCATAAAATATAGACAAAGGGTAATCGAGTATGAATGATTGTTTTGCACACATCTTAGGTCACTGGATCATGGTCAAAGGTCATGTTGGGTCAATAGACATAATATTTTATTATGATACAAATGTTTTTTTTTAATAATTATACAGTAGGGCATTTTCACCACAGATGGACACAGAGGATAAAAAATCAAGTTGATATTCATGTCAAATGCTTTATGTTTTTTAATAAAACAAGACCTGAAGTTTCTGAGACAAAATTTTTTTCCGACTCTGGCAGCCATTTTTTATTTCAAAATGGCTGCCAAAGTATGGATACAAATTAGTGTTGAAAATAGTATATTGATACATATTTTGTTTTGACAGATTTTTAAAGAACAGGTTTGATCATGATGTTTTCACATGTGATTTAGCTTGCTATTATAACACTTTTTAAAATCCCACAGAAAGAAACACCAGTAATTCATTCATCTGATAAAAAAACATTGATGAAGTATGTGATATGGTATGAAATGTCAGTTACCAAAAACATGAACTTTTTTTCCTCATTTCCTGGAAAAGAGGATATATTACATGAAACTTGGTAGATTTCCTCTCTAGGTAACACCCCTCCCTTCTACACCAAAATTAAAGATTACCAATTAACAATGAAGCCATAGGGTACCATTAAATATATGTAATGTCAGTTACCAAGTGGAAAATGTAATGTCAGTTACCAAGATGTAATGTCAGTTACCATGATAAAACGTTGAAATGCAAATATGTGGTCAATTTTATGGTGAAGAAATATTGTATACTTGTTATTTAAGTCTTTCACTTAAAAAGTCACACCAGAAGGAGCTTGCTATTGACTTTTAAAAGGTATAGTTCACAAGGAATACTATATGAAATTATGAAGGAAGTTGCATTCCCATATTGCAAAAAAAAAATACTATGAAATTGTTTTGTACATGCACTTACCAAGTACCTAATTGTTTGTATCAGACAATTTTTTTTTTTTTTTTTTTTTTTTTTTTTGGGGGGGGGTAGGGGGTACTTTTCCCAACCTATTGCCTAAATCTGCAACATTTTTAAGCTTAACATTGTGATGAAGGGGATTTCCAGGGTCCCTTTTTTAGTTTCTAGGATTCTTTTGAGCATTGCCTTGCTAAAAGTAAATTCCTGGTTTTTATACCTGTTAGTAGTGTGGATGTGTGATACAATTTTGTTTTTGGTTTACAAGTATAGATGAAAAGTGAAATTTGACAGTTCTGATCAATGTTGCATGGATCTACTAAAACTTTTTTTTCTTCTAATTTACAAATAGTTCAGTTTCAGTTTAGAAGCTGGAGTTTATTTTTTGTTGACAGCTTAAAAAAGAAATTAGCAAAGAAAATGATTAAACAAATTATGAAGAGAATTGAAATGCGACAGATATGAACAAGCATTGCTTGCACTGACCAGAATAGAAATCAATGAAACTTCATGGCTGCATGAGCTTCGGGGGAGGGATACGTGTAGGCTAGGGGAGGAGACCCTTATTCATTTTGCCTTTTTTGAGGGGAGGGGGAGGTTGGAGAAGGAAAAGGTTTAAAAAGTCAATATAAAACTGATGAATATATTATGGGTGCATAGTCAGAAAAATCCATGTGTACAGTCAATGCAATATTAAATTAGTATAGGAAAACATGTAGCTGCTATGACCCACCCCCCTCCCCCCCCCCCCCGAGTAAGTAAAACATACATTTCTTATCTTTTGATAATTAAAAATGTGAAGTATTATGAAACTTTTATAATTTTAAAAAGCCTTACATATAAGTACCAAGAAAATTATGCCTTTGAAAATCATATAGCACTGGTCAATGTTAATGTGTATTGTCAGTTACCGAGAAGTAATGATAAAAATGTTCAAATTAAAGAAAGGAATTATTAAAGAAAAAGAAAGTTTTTTCATTGAAATGTTCCTAGAAACTCGGGTATACTTCCACATCAAGCTCACTTTCATGTGAAGCCCTGCACAGAAGATACAATGCAATGATTCCACACATTTGACTTCCATGTGTTATCTCTATGGCAAATTAAGTGTAATGTCAGTTACCGTAATGTCAGTTACCAGCATGGTTGTGGAAAAATTATCATAGCCCCCAAAAGACAAAAACGAATTGTTTAATATTTTGACACATCTTAACCTAGTAACGGAGGTATATTTACATATTCAATTTATTACTCTATCTACTCAGGGACATGAGATATTTCAATTTTAATGAACACCCTGAAATTGCATGTCCTTTTGCGTAATGTCAGTTACCGACACATTTTTGCTTGCTGATGCGTAAAAAAATGTGGTTTCATAGGAAAACTTAGTATCAGAGTATACAGCAAGGTTCACTTTATTAACTATATCAAAAGCAAACTCCCATCATTTGTTGTTTTAGAGATACACACAATGAAAGGTGTGAAAACATTGTGCCGTGTAATGTCAGTTACCGTGAAAATGCCCAGTAGCTGTTTTCAAAGTTAGCACTGCTGCTATATTGAATCGCGTAATGCAGGCGAGACTGCCAGAGGCGTTCCACTTGTTTTGACAATTGCACCGTGCCCATTGCTTCTGGTTTTATTTCCTGAATAAAAGTGGAGATTAAGGTCGTCATAATGTGAAAATATTATTTTAAAAATGAATGAAATGTCAGAATATGATTATGGTTTTAAGTTAATGTTTGGCTTAATGTGCAGACTTTCCATGGGAGCAGTTGTCATAGGAGCAAATGTCATGGAATCATTTCATTCACAAACATGTTAGAAATCTGTAAAACTTGGGTCCTCTTCTCTCTGATAATTCATTTTCATTCATGAATGAATGAAAACACTAAGTAGGAACCAGAAAATTTTAGCTAGCAATAAACAATATTTGAAGACATCACTTTCTACAAATTATCCTTTTATAACTTTTGACATTCCTTTATATTGTATTTGTTCCCTCATTTTTGAAGTGCTTGTATGAATTGCATCAAATGAAAGAAGAGGTCCAAAGATTTTCAAATTATACATGATGAAACATGGTGATGATAAATGAGGATGATGATGGTGATGATAGTGAATATGAGGATGATGTTGATGATGGTGATGATGATGGTGATGATGATGATCATGATAGTGATGATGATGGTGGTGATGATAGTGATGATAGGGATGATGATGGTGATGATGATGATGATTATGATGATCATGAAGATGATTATGATGAAGATGATTATGAAGATGATGATGGTGATGATGATGAAGATGATAATAATGATGGTGGTGATGATAATGATGAACTGTTGCTGGGATAGCACCATGATCGTCTGGACGGTGTGTGCGCTCAATAAGATATCACAATTATTGTTATCATTATTATTATTATAATGATAATGACGACGACGACGATGGTGATGATGATGGAATGATTATGAGAAAAGGAGATATTAACATATTAATTGGGTAGGGACTGCAGAAATGAATTCCACTCGGGATAAACTCATTTGATAGCATAAACAGATTGTGAAATCAAAATAATGTTTAAAAAAGAGTGAAGTTGGCCATCATCTCGGATGATGGCAGATAAACATTGTGTGCTTTGGAAAATATTCAAACAAAGAAAATGGTACCAGTGATATTTGTTCGATTGCAATTTTATTAATTCACAAATATCAAAAAGATGTTCATCTTTTAACTGCCTTTGTCACATATAATTCAAGCGAGATCAAAATCGTGGAAAAGTTTACAGATTTACATTTTACATTGGTACATAAAAACATGATATTGAGATAATTTGAATGCAATGCTTCAAGACTCGCTCTAAAAAATCTTATAAAAATGAGTGGGTGGTAAAATGAAAAAATCTGTAATGAAAAAGAATGTACGCTAATTGAGATATACATGTAGCCTATCCATGAAAGCCGTCAATACATACATTTATGTACAATATTTGGAACATCTTTCACGTATTTACAACATGCTTCGAGTAGTACTACGTGCCTTTGGTTCGTTTGTCTTTATAATTTAAGTTAGAAAATAAGATATATGTAATTCTGAAATATATAAACATTAATCAACATTCGAATCTGTACAGTCTGTACAGCAAAATGGCGGTTAAAAAAAAAACACACAAATAGACCCATTTACTGACTAATTCAAACTCATTTAGATTACATACACGATTTGCCTCACATTGCTCAGTGGCATGTCCAGGGTTCTCGAGTGGTTTAGGACACATGTTTGTATTTTTATTTTAAAAGCAAGCGAATTAAAGTGAAAGAGGAGAACAAAAAAAGTTCATAAATCCGAAATTGGTCGTCTTAATTGTCTTCAAAATCGTTAACAACAATCAAGCAAAGTAAAAGAAAGAAAACTCAATATAAAAGTGGACACAGAAGGGAAAATGACATGTTATTCTTTTTGTATAAATTTGGATCAATTCATGCCTCTGTGCATACCTCCAAATTATACTCAAGAAACAACATGTTCTACTGTAACACAAAGTTTTGTGTCATGTTGCATGAAGACAGGTTTGTCACATTTTAATTACAAAGAACGGTTTTTTTCAAAAACACAAGTTTATGACTTTATGCTGTACATACTGTATGTATCTTACACAGATCTAAAATAAAGCACTGTTCATTGACAACCATTACTCACATTTCATTTTAAAATTCAACGAAGGCCATAGAAATTATTGTATCATGTTCCAATGGTAAAAGTTGATCAAAATCTGAAAATATGAGTACATGTATGTGCATGCCAAGTTCATACTAAAAACTTCAGATGTTTGACTGGGCATGCTGGGTGAGCCGTTTGGTTTCATCATACGAGGCTACTTGTCCACCATTAATGGCACCTTAATGATCGTTTGGTAATCATGAAGCAAATTTATTTACATTCATACCAAAAACCTTATATTACATCACGAAATATGGGATAACATTATACGTACAGATGACAAAATCAAATCATGTAAAATACATTCGAATTATATATATTCCTTAAATAACATCTGATTACTCCAAATATCACATTAACTAATCTGCTAATAGTGATGTTTTTCACCTGCTCATTTATTACACTGATTTCTTATTATCTGCGGATAACAGAATTAATGCCCATATTACAATGTTTATATTGATGAAGATAGGCCTAATATATCATGATGAATCTTCCTAGAAATGTATGTCAAATTCTATCTTCTCTAGTCTGAAATCATTGTTATAACAGTAGAATGTAAAATATAATTTAACAAAATCTTATTAAAAAAAACCATATCCTGTGGCACGTTGCTTAAAACTTGCAATCGAATTCAAAACTATTCCAGCATGTCCAGCGCTAAAATTATTTTCTTTCTTTCTTTTTTTCTTTCTTTCTTTCTTACTTACTATATTTTCTTTCTTTCTAACAGAAGTTTTGATTGGATTTTTTTAGATTTTCACTGGCAGAGATACGATCTGCGATTGAGAATACTTTTTAGGTTACAGAGTTTTCATCTACCCTTAATCTTTGATTTTATGCACTATTGCCCCTGGTCAGTAGAAAAGTTTTTAAGGCTTCATGATAAAGATTAGATGCAAATAAAAGTTAACATTATTTGTACACGATGTAATAAAATGCATATTTCAGTGTAATTTTGAAATTATCATAAAAATCAAGCAGCTCAGGAAAGCAGTTGAAAGACTATAAATATGAAAGACATTTGTGCGGTTACGGGAGTACATTAGTCTACAAAATCAAATATGAAAGACAATGGTATATAAATTTCTCATACTATTCTAACATAACTATCATGAAGATATTTGTATAAAAAAACGACGCCAGTGCCTTTGGAAGTATACATAATAATATTAGCAAATGTTAAAAAAAAATTAAAAGAGAACTTTGTCGTATCATAAAAAAGTCAATTCGACCATAACACTGCAACAGCATTCTAGATAGAAAGCCTTAAACATAGATATGCCTCGTACAAAAAAAAAAGTTTTGACATTTTATTGGATTATCTATCGATTTAAAGAATATTTTGAACAAATAAAGCTTCATATACATGTAATGATCTGATCATGATAACACTGGAACTGCGAACATGCATTACACTAGAAGCGTGGTGATTACACTGATAGATCGTGGATTTTTTTTCAGGGATGACAGTAATCTACAACTTCCATTTA
This sequence comes from Lytechinus pictus, assembly GCF_037042905.1. Classification (NCBI taxonomy): domain Eukaryota; kingdom Metazoa; phylum Echinodermata; class Echinoidea; order Temnopleuroida; family Toxopneustidae; genus Lytechinus; species Lytechinus pictus. Next base: position 4,020,370 of record NC_087256.1, on the reverse strand, counting down.
CATTCAATCGACATCAATTATGAAAATCAATCATCTAAAGAGCATGTGGATGTTTAATATACCGTGTCGCATTGTTTTTTTTTTTCTTCAATGATGTTACACTATATTAGAGCGTGTCACACTTACCAAAGCCATGCAAAATGTTATTCATTCAGAACGAAAAGTTCACCAATATTATAATTTCAGTATACACTGTAAATGTACATGATAAATTCTTCATGATTGATCGTAGGTTACCTATATATATTTGATAATTGTTCAGGGGTCTTTGCAGAAAACGTTATCAAATGAAACCTGATTTTTAACCAATCAGAGGGACGTATTTGAGTTGTGATTGAGTTATACATGTACATGAAATTGCAATCAAACACAAATCTTTGTTGTAACCAGTCTCCAAAGCTAATTATTTTGATTGATAAACCAACATGTCCGATGGGCAAAATACGACATCACAAATGAAATAAGGCCTGTGCTTTACGGAGCACGTTTGATTGATTTGACCGATAACGTTTTACATTGTAAATATGGACAACTCTCTAATAAAATAACAATAAGCATGCTCGAAATTGGCATTTGACAGAGTACTTTTAGTAAACAAAGAGCTAAATGGCTTCTAAGAATAATGAATAGCGTGCTAAAAACAGAAAGTATATAGAGACAAGGACTCGCTCAACTAATGCTAATTATCATAAATACGTTTTAAAGGCTCACTGCTATAGCTGAGTGATGATTTTCTTTGGTGATTCAAGGATAGTGTCTCTGATAATAATCAGCATTGATCTACAAGTATTGCGGTATTTTGGTCCGTATCCAGCTAGCAAATCTGCATTTCGCCCTGGAGAGAAAAGGGTAGAAAAATAACACAAAATGTGAATGCTAAAATAACCATTTGAAATATCTGATTCATTTTCCCCAATAGACTTGTATACATGTAGTCACATGAGGAAATTACAATGTCAAATTCCTTTGTCATTGTAGTAGATAGGCCTTTACATCATTTACATGTAATGATAAAACACAAACAGGTTCCATAATAAACACGCACAAAAACTGATGAATCGTTTGTGATTTTTTCTTCTTCAAGAAATCACCAAGTTAATGGTTTTGTCAGATATCTACTGAATAAGGCGCCACATTTATGTGTTTTCTAAGTCCGGAGGATAGATTTGAACAGAGTCTATCCGGTAATGGGTTTGTCCTCAATAGGTAAGAACGTTTTTGGTATCATTCCACGAGTGAATGTGGTTGTGTAGAATTGAGTCAGATGAGAAGACTATTAAATTAAAGTAAAGCGAAATAAATCGAGAAATGGACAAAAAATACTGAAACCCAGAATTAATTAAAAAGGTGAAAAGAACAAATAATTGCAACAAAAGTACAAAAAAAAGAAAATCAAGTAAATGAGAGAGAGAGAGAGAGAGAGAGAGAGAGAGAGAGAGGGAGATAAAGACTTTAAAGAGAAGGAGAGGAACATGTTTACAAGGGATGTTCTAAATGGTTATGTTGATATCAAGCAGATGCGGCGAACATCTAAATCGCTTTATTGTTTGAGGTTTTAAATGACAATCAAATTGATATATTTTAATTTTTCACAAGACGTTACTTGAATAATTCATTTTTTTCATTACAGCATCAAATTCTGCTTGTATCTGGTAGCATCAAATTTATTAATTTGATCCAGTTTGACGATCTCGATTTGAATCATTAGAACCTGCATGTAGTTACTAGGGCTCTATAGTTACAAACATTAATAGTTTTCGAAGCAATAGAATTAATATAAAACTTGAATTATACATGAAATTGTATTGACATAAAAATAAGGATCTGAAAGGTTTTTGTAAGTAATTATTTCGCCTCATTTCAATACAATGCCAAAGCACATTAAAACCCAAATCAGCTACATGTTAAACCTTTCTATTTTAGATATGGATTTTCAACATGATGATGATGAGGATGATTACATAATAATGATAGTAGTAGTAGTAGTAGTAGCAGCAGTAGTAGAAGTAGAAGTAATTATAACAATAATCATAATTACAATTACAATAATCAGGATAATGATAACATTCTAATGATAATAATAATAATAATGATAAAAATAATTCTAATAATCAATGATATTGATAATGAAAAGAATATTGATATAATAATTATCAGTATTACTACAATTATCATAATTAAATAATGATCAGAATATTGATTGCCGCAACATTATGCAAATTTCACTGTTCCTGACAGTAACATTCAATTGGAAATCGCTGCATAAAGCTATAAAGTGTAACTGCAAAGTATTTTTAATCATATAAGTACGATATAATAAAAAAAATTACGATAGTAATGTGAGAGATAAATTGGAATTAAAAAAAAAAATGTTTTATTATCTGTATATGAAGAAACTTATGGAAGTATAATAGGGCCCCGTCTTACAAAGAGTTGCGGATGATAATATAGAAAGTCAACAAAGTCAACATATAAAATGCATGTTTGTTAAAAAAAAATCTAGATATGATGTATATTCAGAAATTCATAGATTTCTTGACAAATTGGTGTGTTCTCCTTTGTTTTCAAAGGACACTTTGCAAATTTCCTTTTGAAAAAATTATGACCCTGATGGATTTCCATATATAGAGATACGATTGATTGGATCAATCGTAACTCTTTGTAAGACGGGCCCCAGATCATGCTTTGGATTGAAATGAAAGAAGCCAGAATGTGAATTAAAAATGACAAAAATACTTTGTAAGTGAATCCAATAGATAATTATCTGGATAGTCATTTTTATACAATACACCATAATAATACGTTCAATATGATAATAGTGAACATGGATTTAGATGGTACAATATAAGCTCCATCCATAAATTAAGACAGTCTTCTATAAATGATTATCAGTTGTATTTAGATGTAAATAATTACGATGAACCTTGAAATATATTCCGCTTGGTGTACAGAGAGAATTAAATGCACCAATGATTAATTTTTATTTCGAAAGACTATCATGCTTATTGTACCAGATTTCTCTCCGTAAAGATATGTACAAAAACATTGCGGAACATGCACGGAGATAATTTTTGCTCCAAGCAAATACAGCAGAATAAAGTCAGACTTTTGATACCAATCGATTAGTTGAACAATAGGGGTTTTTGTCCTTTTGTCTCTCAAAGCTCTACCGTTTGAGAATAAAGAAAGAGAAAGTGCATTCCGTATACGTGCAAATAAGAGATAGCCTTGAGAATTGGGGAAACGATTGAAGACTAAATTTAGATTCCACATCACTGTGATCGAGATAAGACTTGCTATGACTATAAAACGATGAAGGTTGGGATCTTCTAGACTTGAAAAATGATTAAGGTAGAGGAAAATAATGATAGCAGCATATTTTCTGAACTGTCGAATAGTCTTTGAGACAGTACCACGTTCGATATTTTACTACCATTATTGCAATTTTTGATCAAAAGTGCATACTAAGCAAAATTACATGTACTCATACTGATATTAACATTTCTGTTAAATCAATATAGATATTATTATTATCATCATCTTTTAAATAAGTTTTATTATCGAATATCATTGTCTTTAATATTACCATCATTACTATCATTATAATATCACCTTCTTTAGTAGTTATCATCATCATAACTATCATCACCATCATCATAATTATTGAAGGGAGTTAAATTTGAATGTATTATATCATAAGTATGGAAGTACGTGAAAGAGCGATACAAGCTTGTTGACCAAAAAGTGGGTTGATGTCATTTCAGTCGATCTCCAAACTTTAAAATTTAAGATGGGACGCCATTTAAAGACCACATTATTTTTACAGATCAAGCAAATTATAAGTATGTCGGGCTTATTAAAAGATGCGAGTTTTCAAAGAATCGAAGTAAAAGGACCTTTTTAATTGAGCAAAATTGTTACACTGTTACTTACTTTGTCTATATGCCATAACATCACTTCGATCTTCCTGAGCCCTCCTGTGCCTTAGAAGATGAGCCATTATCTCTTGGACTTGATGAATTACTATGTATACTCTTCCCACTGGAATGTCTTTGTCTCTTTTCTGACTCCTCCCTGCTCCTAAGACCACGTCCAACTCCATTACCTGTACTACTGACGCGCCGCCCTCCTTTGCTACTGCTGGTCCCGTTTGCCCCTCCACCTCCTCCTCCCTTGTCCCCATCGGCAACGCCTTTCTCTGATGATACTCTTCTTGAGTTGCCCCCGAGTCCATCATCGTCTCTACCAGTGATATTATTAGCGTTGTTTCCGCTAGTAACGGCTCCTTTCTTAGATCGCTCTTTTCCATTTGATGTTATTTGGTTTTGTTCCCTGATCGGTGATGAGGTATTTGTTGAAATAGTTTCACCTTTGCTCACTCGTCTCGCCCTTCCTTGCAAATTACTATCTGAAGATTTCTCAGAAGGTTTTATTTCATTCGAGGGAAGGTCTCTTTTGGAAGTACTGTTTTTCTTTTGCCTTCCAACTTGCTGGGGAGCAGGGCTAGTAAAACTAGGGTTGGTTTTACCATCTCCTTGTGAATATTTTTGGTAATGTCTTGGGGAGTATTCCTTATGCGCTTCTCCAAATTCCCGTTCATTCCGTGGTGACACCTTCGCGTCACTTCCGGGCGTCGTAGACTTCAGAGCATGAAAATCTTCCGCCCTCCCCAAAGACAACTGAAATTGTGATATTGCAGTTTTGCTATCGGCCGATTCATTAAGATCAAACAGGCCATTGTCTTCTCCTTTCAAAGGCATGCTACTGTCTGTATTAAAACTATCTTCCTCGCTACTTTGCACGACGCTAAAGAGTGGTGGGAGGTAAGGTGGAGGACGCCTGCTGCCTCGTAATTTTTCTTCAGACGCGAAGTCTGCAACCTCGATGTCTCCACCATCCTTACTTCCTCTAGAACTGACCTGAAGCTGTAGCCCATTGGACGTTGGAAACAGTACAGGAACATTGAACGATCTGCTGAGTGTCGATCTGTCAAGTGTTGACCTATCGGTTACAGATCCATCACTTCCTTCGGCCCATGAAGAACGAACTCCTGGGATACGGTTCCGAAGGCCGTTCTCTGTTATTGCATTTTCCCGACGACATGCGATAAAGTGTTTGCATTCTTTCCAGGATTCTGGCCAGGCGACCAGAATGACCACCGGAACCAAGAAATCATAGATAAATCTTAAGCATGTGAAGATTGTCCATACCACCCCAGGGATCATCGTTACCCCAGAGTACACATAGATCATTCCTAAAATATGAAATGGCCCTATTAGCAAACACCACAAAAATATCAAAACACCTACTGGTTTCGCGTGATTAAGTTCTGTAGCTTGTCCAATGGGTCCAGTCAGTTCGCCATACCCTGCTTCAGCTAAAACATTATCCCTTGCGTTTGCTTCAGACGCTAATGCCACAATGTAGATATAGCAACACATTATTGTCACCCAAGGAGCTATGTTGCATAATAATGAATATATAACGTTGTATGCTAAGTTGTTTTTGTACTCGACAGAGCAAAGATACCTGTCTTCGAAATAGTCACTCTCAACGGACGTGACGACGATAGCCAGGGTAAAAGCCATTGAATGGACCCATGCGTATCCAGATATCAAGTTAGCTCTCACCCCAACAGTCTTCCTGATGTAACTATCCGAGTATTTCAAGGACAGCATCCTGTCCAAGACTAGTAGCATCAGACTTAGGATAATCTGGGTATGTATCAAATTACCGATGAAAGAAGTAACGTTACATAGAAAAGTAGAATCCAGCCATACTCTACCGTCAGAGAGCATCGCTCCTATGATGAAAGGAGCATTGAAGAGGCAATCACACAGGACTGTGATGGCAAGGTTGTTCAAGAAGGTGTAAAGTGCTCGACCGTGAAAGCATTTATGTCGTAAACCAGCGATGACTCCAAGGTTTCCGATCAAAGCCAAGGCGGTAATGATGATCATCAAGACACCAGCAAAGATCCTCAAATCACTGTCCGTGTACGCTTCCGATGACGGTTGCACGATCGCACTAGTAGTCGGAGCATCCAACTTGGTCGTACTCAACCCTTCATCTGTTGTCGACAGGGTGACAAATTGCGTCACCGTCGTACTTGATACATTCGACGAAATACCCGTTACGGTCGTTACGTTCCATAACGTCACATTAATGGTTGTAAAGTTTCCTTCATCAATTAATGTGCTTGTTTCGTTATCACCACTCCCCCACACTTCCGTCGTTGATTCAGTCGTCGTGTCCATGGTAATGTCTCAATAAAATTATTGCATTTTAACAAAGCCATTACTGGCAAACCAAAGTGATGACTCTCATGTCGACAAGGGAACAACCACTGTCTGCCATTGAATTTTGCATTTACTATGTCCCCTATTGATTAATCGATCTCTTCCCCAATGACATTGAGATGAAGGGCTTAATAGTCGAGGATGTAGGTCAATGTTTGCAAAATATATCATAAGCGAATTAAAATAATTTCACTCAGAATATGTTTTGGTTTATCTCAGAAATATGCGATTGCTCCAGCAATGTTGCTTTAATATAGTGGTTAAACGGGTATATCATTACCTACTCCTAACCGCTCCTAAAGGCTCTCCGGTTTGTGATGGTATGTAGATACATCAATGATACCTCAAATTTCATGATAGTATAACGAATTTGCTATACAGGTGCGTATTCCACTTTCCAGAATGATTTTAATCGTAGCGAGAAGCGATATAGAAACTATGTACTCCAACTCAACAACTGATCACTTTCACCATTGCCGTCTGCGATGTCTTAACTTGGTATGTAGAATTATCGATTTCTTAATGTCGCGGATCACAATTATAAGTGTCTTACACTGCTCCTATTCCACCGCATACTTTGCTCAAATTCTCACTTTTCCTCCGGTCATTGTTGTTAATGAATCTCCAGTTATAGTTTAGCTGATCTTTTGGTTGTATGCTACCTCAGATTTCTATTTGAACCCAATGGGGAAATATGTTTTGGTAGTATATCGTCTGCTAATGCATGTCATATCCCGCGGGATTCTCCATTGTCATGATGTTATTTACTTCAAGTTCCACCCGCCAGTAAATACCAGTGTTCAATAGCCGTGCGTACACTCTGGTATACAGTTGAAAGATATTAATGCATAGCATTATGTACAGTAGAGGTTCGCCGGTACGGAGGGTTACGTGGGACGCAATTTGCATGACAACAAGAACGAGGCGCCGAGAGCAAAAGGCGCCAGGCCATATAGACAGTAGAAAAACCGCAGCGTATTATTACACACTCGGAATCACCCATACCTCACTCTACTGTGGACAGACATTAACACACAATATATTATTGTGTTGGGTATAGTCTGCTTGTAATTATCCGAGATTGTCGGTATTATAACGATATACGTCAAAGTAAATCATTCGTGACAAAACTGACAATGATCGAATTGATTGGCTATTGAGATCTAACACGGAGTAGACTTTTGACATAAAAAAAATTCCCGCAGATACAGAATCGCACACATCATGAGTTTGTTGTGAATATTAAAAACAAGTTTAAAACGTAACCTATTAAATCTGCTAATAGGCACCATTTCGCAAGTTCTTCATATGCCCGTGGTAAAAAAAATAGTATATTATCATACTGCTAAAGGCAAGCAACAAAAAAATAAATGACATAGAAATTCAAGATCTTGGGAAATGGAGCCCTAATTAAAGTGCCATCTAAAATTAACATCATGATTTTGCTGTACACATTTATGTTTTTTTATTTAATTTCTTGGGCAAATAATCTAATATTTTGCTGTCAATAACGGATAATTAATTGAATTATCTTTATTCCAATTCATTTCAAATTACTATTTTCTCAAATTCATATGAACAAGCTTTTAGATTAAACAAATGTTATTTTAAATTTAACTTACATGACAAAACTGTTGTTGATATCCTTCAACTTTGTGATTGATCTATTTTCCCTTTCCAGACCAGACCACTGTTATGCTGAGTAATACTCGAAATGCAAAAGAGCGATGTAATTCCTAATCAGTGGCGGACCGTGACTCGGAGGAGACAAAGCATTGGGGGGGGGGGGCACAGCATTGTTCACAGACAATGCAGTGCCCCCCCCCCAATGCTTTGTCTCCTCCGGTTCACGGTACGCTACTGTTCCTAATCACTCCCCTCTTGGAGTAATAGTAGGGACCAATCTCTTTGGAGTGAACTGTAATTCAATCAGAGTAAATTACAGTTTCTACTGGAGTGAACTGTGCATCTTTTCAAACACATTCACTCCTAAAAGAGGTAAATTCCAATCTATAAAGATGCAAATCTCATTCGAAAATCACATCTCACTCCGAGAAGAGTGTTATTAGGGACCAGATTGGCCCTTTTTGCATTTAGAGAGTATGTATATTCTGTACTCATCTGCATCATGAGTATTTCGAAATTAATAAACCATGAAATGAATAGTAGTTTCCCTTCTTTCCCTTTCTTAACTTATATCCCTGTTTTTCCTCTTTCTCGTTCGTTCTTCTTTCTCCTTCTTTAACTTTTTTTTCAGATATACTTCCTCTTCTTCTCCTTCTTTCCCTCTCCTTCTTTTCCCGCTTTATCAATGTTTTCTTCACATTCTCTATCCAACTCTTTTCCATTGTCTCTTCTTTTTTGCTTGTCTTGTATTGCTTCCTTTCTCTTTTTATCTCCTATGATTATGATAATAATAATAATAATTATGTACACATATAGATAATTAATAATGTATACACACTCACACATATATCATTATATTTGGGTCTATGCATTTTTGCCAATGATGGTGTGTGTGTGTGGTTGGTGAGAAGAGAGGCATGGGAAGAAATATATATATATATATATATATATATGAATATTTATGATTATTTTATTCCATATGCCGAAGCAGACTATTTCTATTTTACTATGAATATATATATATGTATATATATATATATATATATATATATATATATATATATATATATATATATATATATATATATCTATATATATATATAAGAATAAAAAAACTGAAGGTCCTGCGTCGGTTGTGGTAGTATAAAGCAAAATACAAGGTGAATAAAACAACCGTAGAGAGAAAAGTTAGATCAAATTTTCGCCCATAGGGCTTCATCATAATTTCATATATATATATATATATTGTGAGATTTGTATCCCTGACGAAGACGTGAGGTTTGCGTCGAAAATTTGGACTTGGAAATAAAATTTGTTGGAACTGCAATGCATTACCTGTTTTATCTCATCTGTGTCCAACACGCGGAATATAATATCGTTATCCGGATCGTTATATAATATATATATATATATATATATATATATAGTTCTTCCTCATGCCTCTCTTCTCACCAACCACACACGAGGCTATGTTGCTAAATTGATCATACCAGGAATTGTTAAATTCCCTGATCATACCAAAAACTGTCTTTGAACATACACAAATTTAGAGAGTGATATCACTCTCCAAATTTTTGAGTGCATTGGAGGTATCATGATCAATACATGATCGGCTTTGCAATGAGCGCACGCAGCTCTCATTGAGCGCTCGCCTGCATGACCAATAGCAATAAATATCAATCGCAATGACGTCATCAGGTCATTGATCGGAACATGAATATTCATCAGGAAAAACGCTTTGTTCCCAGATCCAGTACTGGCGGTGTACAAATTTATAGATAATTTGTATTTTTTGCTTCTGTTTGGATTATTTTGATGAAATATACTCTTTATTTGATTGATCTTACTATTATTTTACCTCAAACTTTCCTCTAAGATGTTTTCTTGTGAACAATCTATATTTTTTCGATACTTTAAGGGGAATGGTCGTTAACTCTTAACTGTTAATTGTGTGTTATTGGAAATGTACGAGTAGGCTGAGGTTAAGCTGATGAGCATACTTACCTGGCGCAGGGGTCGCATTGATCAAGAAGGATGCACCCCCAGGGCGAGGCTTGCCATTGCACTCCGGCTTGCTGAACCTTGCGATTCCCCCAAACGTGGGGAACTCGGGCGTATAATTTATGGTAGCGGAGATCTGCGTTCGCGCTATCTCCTACAACTTAACTGAAAAGAAAGAACAACTAACCATAACAACTACACAGCATACTTTCTATTAATGAACTATCCGAATTCTAGCGCCAATACCACTAAGCTTTTTACTCCTTATTTCCAAGAACCTACAAACGATAGCTATGTCTAGAAATTGAATATAACTTAGCATTTAGTATACACAACACATAATGCAGAAGGTGACATTATTTTAAGTTAAGATTTTTTAATCTAATCAAAATTACATTAAAAAAAAAAAAAAAAGATTTTCTGCATCATAAGCATTTTTTTTCAATTCCTTGAATGCAGTTGGGTAGATAAGTCTTACCGGGAGAGAAAGGAGGGGGGCGGCGATTGTATGTTCGCTATAACTACATGATGATGCATTTGTGCAGTGGTGGGTGTGTGTTAAATGAGCAACACATTTTGTGGTCCAGTACATGGCACGAACGGGGCAAAAATTTCATAAAATTTGCGAGCGTGCTAAGCGATTTAGCAAAAAATTACCCTTTTCAAAATAAAAATCTAAGTATGTGATACATTTTTGTCAAAATATTGCATAATATAATATTTTATTTCACCATTTTTTCTTTTGTTTTCTTTTTGTATTGGTTTGCGTGTGTAAACAAAAACATTCGTTTTTGTCTCGCCTGCATAGCAGAGCGAGACTGTAGGCGCCGCTTTTTCGGCAGCGGCGACGGCGGCAGCGTCGTCAACATTGAAATCTTAACCAAGGTTAAGAGTAATCATGTATCCCTGAATATTCTGCATGTGAGCGTTTCAGGTCACATGACCAAGATCAAAGGTCATTTAAGGTCAATGAACTTTAGCCGTGTTGGGGTATTTGTTGAATTGGCAGCATAACTTAAAAAGTTTATGGATCTACACATGTAGTTCATGAAATATAGACATAAGGATTATCGAGTATATGTTTTGCACACGTCTATTATGTCACATGATTATGGTCAAAGATCATTTTGGGTCAATGGACATAGTATTTTATCATCATATGAGTGTTTTCCTTTGTAAATATGTATTCAATAACTGATTTCAAAGTCAGCACTGTTGCTATATTGAATCGCGTAATGCAGGTGAGACAGCCAGAGGCGTTCCACTTGTTTATAAAAGAATACTGAGAGCGAGTGAAGCTCTATTTTCTCCTCTCCACTATTTGCAAAATTAACGGTGGTGGTCCCTCCCGCCCTCTGTGGCACCAGCACTGATTCATTTTTTATTTATTAATTTTTTATATGAAAGAAAGATAATATACCAAAGGGGAAAAAACTTTATCAGTAGGCCAACAGCATATGACCAACGATCACTATGTTGTCAGTGTCATATTTAGGGCTCATGGGATATTTTTATTTTGTCTTGCACCTGGTTTTCTGATCCTGTGCCATTCTCTGTAACCATTCTGTACAATACAAGCGAGCACAGCGAGTGAGGAAAAAATAAGCACCAGTCGGAGAATATATTTGGGTTGGTTTGCCTCCCTGAGCATCCTGTTCAGAAATCGAGTTGGATGTGTTTCAGTAACAATCGCGAAGAAAGACAACCAGTAAACTTAAAATATATTTCAATATTTTAATGCTTAATCATTTGGTCACACAAAGTCATTATTTTTTTCTATTCAATTGTTATCTGATTTCTTTAAATTAATATATTTGCAATGCATGCGTCTCAGTTTGTCGTGTTATACTCTTGGTTCAACTGATCTTGATTAATTTAAGTATGTTTGATAACTCCCTTTTCAATTCAATCACAAACTGTGACACGGAAAAATGCACGCTTGACGTCAGGTTCAATGGGGTCGTACGTACCGCACATCAGATAACTACAAAGAAAGACAGAAATATTAATAAAAACACTTGAGAAAACTTTAACCATGTTCATGCTTGGGATTGATACCGTTTACTTCGATGTTTTTTTTTTTCCTAGCGACGGTCAGCCGCCAAGAAAATGAAAATTGATAAATTTATGATTCCTTAAAAATAGATTTGGGCCTTAATTTATATGCGACCTTATTGGCGGTGGCGGAGGGATTATCCATAATCAATAACAAATTGAATTAACTATCAATAATAAAAACAAATAATTGTATATGCAGTATATAGTTGTTTCTCGATATCAATCACGTTTTAAGAAAACTAAGTGAAGATTTTTTTTTTTCAATCTCGAAATTAACTACATTTTATTAAGTTTTCATTTTCGCTTCTTAAATGATATCTCAATATACTGCATTCTTTCTAAATATATACAAAAGCTACCTTTCTTCGCTTTCGGCGGAATCAACTTCGATCCTATGAATGTAGAGCTCTGGTCGCTCAATGAACTCCCACTTCCACGGGGCATAGAAGGCAGCATCGTATTCCCACTCGAGATAAAGATGACTAGGATTTATCACGTGATGTGATGACACGCCCACGTGAAGATACTTGGTTAGTGGATCGTAGAACCGGTAGTCACTGTGTTCAAGACAAGAATAATTATAGTTTGACTTGCTCACTGACATTTTTTAAAAACCCCTTAAACTATATGTCCGAAGTATTTTATTTGGACGTGGATTTAACATCTTAATTCTACTGAATTAATAGGGAGGTATGAATGATATGAACAGACATTTGGTTTAACAGCATTGCCAGCTTTCTGGGAATAAAGGTTTAAAATATTTGGCTTAATTCATGTGCATGTATTGAATTATTTGTAATTTCAAGAACACATTGAGCAGTTTCTTTAAGTAGGTTTATGAGCATTTCAAGTGTATAGCTAACTCATAGTAGGCATGGTAGGCACAGTTGAGCATGCTTGTTGCTTAGATGTGACCTATATAATAATTATTGTCTTTCATAATGATTGCTTACATAGCTTTCACGGCTGACGGCCGACAAGTTGACAACTACGAATCAAGAGACTAAAGTTAATGCCAAAAAGTCCTGTAATAAAACTGTACCACTCCTATATCTTTTGATCCGAGATTTTGATGGTCTGTCTGCAAGTCTTCAGGGGCTACGCCACACCCCCCCCCCAAAAAAAAAAAAGTGACAGGTGTATTTTTAGGTTATTTTTTCTTTGAGATTAACCGAGATGCCATTTGATTTTTCTGCATCCAGGATTGGCTGCCAACCCCATGTAGTCCACCTTGTTCGAACGAACATATTATTTTGAATGGCACTGGAATTGAGTATTATTTGCAATGAACATGATAAAAATGTCCTCGCTCTATATAGGACATCATTTTCATTTGAGACTTTCTGAAACTGAGATCCTATGGCCTAGAGAAGAATGTATTATTTAAAGTGAAACTCACGGTGAGAGTGTGATATCTTCAGTTTGTCCATTGTCACCGACTAGAGATATGGTGATCATCCCCTTGAACTTCTCAGCTTTTCTTCCATCATCAATGTATACTCCAAAACGATACTGAAATCCTGTCAAAATCGTTGAGTATTAAAATCATTTATCATCAATGATTCATCTTCATACCTACCACGTAACATTCATCATTATCATCATCATCATCATCATCATCAGTACCATTGTCTCTACCATCACCTTCACCATCTTTTCTTAATAATAATAATAATAACGAATATTTATATGCGCTATACACAAAAAGTATCATAGCGCTTACAATTGTCAGAAATAAAATATAAATATAAATCTTAAGTAACAAAAAAGTATAGAATTGTATAAATTAAATTGCATCAACTATTGGTGTTCTCAACTGCGCCAGATGAGGCCTGGTGGCCTCTTGCTTCTTTATCCAGCAGTACCATTACCAGAAATCACCACAGATAGTCATCGTATACCAACACTGTAACATACACCACCATTATCATAATCATCAGCACCACCATCACCACCACGTATACATCATCGTCACCATCATCATCTTCATCATCATCCTCATCACCATCACCATCACCATCATCATCATCATCACCACCACCATCATAATCATCATCAGCACCACCATTATCACGTACATCATCGTCATCATCACCATCATCATCGTCATCATCATCGTCATCATCATCATCATCGCCATCATCATCATCACCACCATCATCATCATCACGTTCCGTAAATCATACCGCAATAAGGATCTTCGGCCAGGGTATTCTCCTGATACACCAATTCCTGCACCCCTTCCTCGGGGACGTACTGGTCGGCCATCCATCCCATCTGGGCACTGGGTGTGTCTTCGAAGCAGAGTCCTTCATTATAATCCGACCATTCACGGGTGCATTCAAATGCCAGGTAAGGGCACTCCCGCTCTCCTGGGTTGATCGAGTCCATGAAGAGATAGACGGCCCTGATATGATTGCAAGCAATGTAATCAATCACTCCTAAAAAGTGGAAGGAGAAAAAAATCTTTAAAGGTCAAGTCCACCCTTGAAAAATGTTGGTTTGACTAAAAAGAGAAAAATCAAACTAGCATAACGCTGAAAATTTCATCAAAATCGGATGTAAAATAAGAAAGTTATGCCATTTTAAAGTTTCGCTTATTTTTCACAAAACAGTTATATGCACGACTTAGTGATATGCAAATGAGACGGTCGATGATGCCCTCACTCACTATTTCTTTTGTTTTTATTGTTTTAATTATACAATTTCATCTTTACAGATTTGACAATAAGGACCAACTTGACCGAACCATAACATTAAACAATACTAATTCCACGTGTTCAGAGAGGAATTAATCGTTGTTTCACTTGACAATTAGGAGAAAAATAGAATATTTCATATTTCATCATAAAATACAAAGAAATAGTGAGTGGATGACGTCATCGGTCTCCTCATTTGCATACCGACCAGGATTTGCATATAACTTTTTTTAGAAATTAAGCGAAACTTAAGAATGTCATAACTTTCTTATTTTACATCCGATTTTGATGAAATTTCAGTGTTATTCTTGTTGGATTCTTCTCTTTTTATTCAAATCAACTCTTCATTGGGGTGGACTTGTCCTTTAAATTACAAAATAACGTCGGGTCTAACATATACCATGTCATATTAGTCTAATTTCATTGTCGAGTGTTACTTTGGCCTTTCTTAATTCTCATCGCTAGCCCCATCGCTAGCATAATGCATCGATGGCTTGATAAAAAAAAACTCGATTCATGAATAAACTAATGATAAAAGGACTGGTAAAAAGATAGATAGATAGATGGATGAATACAATTTCTATGAGTATAAACAAAATTATTGTGCAAAATCAATAAAACTGTATAAATTAATAATGACAATAATTAATTATTAAGAAAATAAGCATGAAAATACGTGGAGAATAAGAAGAGATAGCTCACCACCCCAGATTCTTCCATTAGCGAAGATTGAACCAATGATACGAATATCACAACCAGGTTGAGCTCGACCACTGTTCGGATAGAAATCGACATGACCCGTCGAGCTGTACATTCCCAAACCTATAACAGAAAGAATTGTCGACACTAGGTTAGTGCTGTAATACATCCCCATATTTATACACACAGAATGTCAATATATCGGTTAATGTTATACCTATAACAGACAGAAAGTCGACATCGGGTTAAGTGTTACAGGCCTACTCGCATTCCCATACCTATAACCTACAGAGTTGTCAACATAGTGTTATACCTTTAACAGACAAAAGCCGACATTGGGTTTAATATATAATGTCGACATCTGGTAAAAGTCATATATCCTTGTAATTATAACATAAAGAATTGTCGACGTTGGGTTAGTGTTATACTTATAACAGACAGAATGTCGAGATCGGGTTACTAGTATTGTAATACAAAGACAGAATGTCAACATTTTGGGCTGTAGTGTTATATATCCCAATACCAAGTAAAGAATTGTCGACATTAGGTGTCGACATTAGGTAAGTGTTATGCCTATAACAGACAGAGTGTCGACAGTTATTAATACTTCATAAAACCAAATTTTATTTCAGTAGATCAGTAGCAGACCAACCAACTAAGGCTACGACAGGAGACTCCATATTGTTTTTTCGTTTTCTATCTCCCAGATCGTAGACTTTCATCACTGTGTCAAAGGTCAATGTCGATTAATTTACCCAGTTTATAGAGCGGGTCTGTATCGGTATGGATGACGTCAACAAAGTCAGCATCAGAAGCATCAAGTCGAACCCTAGGATCACAGTCTTCAAAATATGGACCGGCAGGGTCAAGACCTGGGAGAGAGAGAGAGGGGGGGGGTGGGGGCATTTTCAACTAAATTTATTAAGAATATGGGTATTTCGTAGAACTAATAATTAAATTAAGTAAACCAATTATATTCATTTTTTTTTTCAATTTAACGAAACATTTTTTCTTCCGATTGACATTTCTTCCAATATCATATAAATATACAAATCAATAATGTAGTAATAAAACAATGAATGTAAATACAGTATTAATGTACATGGAAGAAGGCGTAAAAACCCGGAAAGCAGGCGCTTGTGCATGCTGGGATACGCCTGTAACATATAACTTTAACAACAATTAACAACATAAAGGACTAAACAAGGGAAAGGAATAGGAGAGAGGAAAAGAAAAGAGCTAGAGAGGCGACCAGGTAGAAAAAATACACATATTCTTAATAAATTCAGTTGAAAATTTATGGATGAAAATTAACATGGATGTGACAATAAAATCTCTTTTTGAAAATTAAGGCAAACTAATCTATAATTTATTTGTTTACAGCGTAGGTATTCGAATTGATAGCTTTCTTAAAAATGTACATAATGGAATGAATAAACATTTAGTAGCTACGTATGTTTTATTTATGCTTTATTTGTTATCGACTTACAACTATCAATGTTTTGCAATGTTCTTGTTTTCGGTGATATACTTACCAAACAGGACATAAAAATGGAAAGGTAAACAGGAAGAAAACGATCGATGAAAAGCGTGAAGATACTATTTAATAAGATTCTTATCTAATGCATGAAGAACGAAAATAATTGTCCTCTTACCTGTGATTCTACCGATGTTTGGAACAATAGCGCCCGCTATACCGGCAGCGTGTGCACCAAGACTGTGGCCAATGATATGAAACGTATTTGGTCCGACCCCTTGGGTTCTCTAGTATAAACAATGATCATTTCAAACATGGAGAAATAAAACTGTCAATAGTTAAAATAATGATATCTGACACTGGCATAAAAATGGAGGTCCGTAAAAGGAGACTGCCCCCTCCCTCTCCAAAAGCTCCAAGCAAGACCCCCCCAAAAAAATAGAAAAAAGAGAAAATATGGAAAACGAAAGGAAAAGGGTGAAGTGAGGTATAACTCTTCTGAATATGATTTCCAAATCTATATATTACAAAATTATATTTTGATTACAAAATTATCAAAACTTTCGTTCGCTGGCGATTTTTTTATTATTTCGCCCCATAAATCTTGTTGTGCCCCCCTCTCGATTTTGGCACTATCTTGTGTAGATCACTATCCGAGCAACGTCAAGCAGTGTATTATTATAGATAAGCTATGTGGTTGTTCAGATGTCACAAATGAAATGTATCGCTGATACAATTAAATATATAGAAAAGGATTGTTCCGTAACTACGTTTTCATGTCAATTGGATGCCAGAGTTTTCGTCTTCTTTTTTGGTTTTACGATTTGTTTTCTTCTATTTCAGAAGTTTATCATTCTTTACGGTACACGAAACGATGTTTGTAAAACCTGAATGAACATGCGGTGTAACTTAACAAAGGGCCATTAACAAAAATTGCATCCAGTATGTCTTCATTATCAGTTCTTGAATTGAATATGAAAATCATTATTTGAAATATCATATTTGTTTATATTTTCATTTTCTTTTGATTGTTTTTATCCTTTTTAATTTTCGAAATATCCAATTTGACGTTTCATTATTTTGTTCAAAGTTTTTAATATTTGTTATGATTTCCAGCCAAAGTAGGGCCCATTGTTACGATTGTTTCTGTTATAATATTATGTTCATCATCGCTTTGGGGTTTTACCACCTGCATGACGTTGTGTTATAAGTTACCTGAGTCATATCGAGAAGGTAAGCAATCTCAGCACCGACCACCCTCACATTCCCGACTGCCACATCGTAATCATCCTTTATCACACCCGGTCTCCAGTCGATGGTGATCACGTTATAGTCGCCTTCGATCAGGATTTCGTTCGTCATCTCATCCATCCAGTCGACATCGGATCCCGCCACGAATCCGTGGATGATGACTTTGGTTTTCTTCCATGGCTTGAAATCAGATCTAGAACGGAGAGGATGACTCTGTGGTAAGTCTTGGGAGAATTATTGGTGATGCACAAGCATGACAAGCGTTGGTCTGCTTATGGGTGTCAGTAATGGCGGATCTAGGGGGGTTAGGGGTTAACCCCCACCGCGGACTCTCTGAAAATAACATTTCAGATAAGGAGTGTATCACGGTGATCAAACTCTGATACTGCCCTTCCCTGTTTACCCGAGCCGCGCAACAGAACAGTGGTGGATCTACAGGGGGGGGGGGGGGGGGTGTAGGACGCATTACGTCGCAGCTCATCGTTACATTGGGTCAAGCAAAAAAGTAGATCCACCGCTAGGGTGGCGTGACGGAGGACAGGGTCGTCAGTTCAAAGCAGATTTAAACTGGACAAGATAAAATTTTATGTAAATATATCGTGAGGTTCATTCAAAATTATACTCACGCATATAAAGTGTCTTCATCGTAGGTGCTGAGTTCTTGATAGCCACCATGCAGGTCCCGGGTTCGAAGCCTGAAGGTGGTCCCTAGCTCAGCGCGCGATTCGGGGAGATGGTCCACGGGGCGGTCCTCGGCGTGATAGAAGGGATACTCGTCACTCACTAAGCAACCGATTTGCTCATAACATACCTCTCGACCTACATGTATATAAATAGAAGATGGGTTAGGATCCGTGGCAACGATAATGTAAGTATGTTTACCAAATTGAAGGAGAAGTCCATCCCAACAAAAAGTTGATTTGAAAAAAAAGAAAAATAATCAAAAGAGTAAAACGCTGAAAATTTCATCAATCTCGGATGTAAAATAAGAAATTCATGACATTATAAGATTTTGTTGAATTTCACAAAATATGCACATTCTGATCGGCATGTGGGAACCGAGGAAAACCATCCAGTTTCTTTTAATATGATGTATTTTATTTTTCTCATCATTGCGAAGTGAAAAAAAAAGTTTTATATTTCACTGAACATGTGGCATTACCATACTTCACTACATTTTCCAATATCAACCCTTTGAGGTTCAATCAAGAAGGTCATTATTGTTATGTCTTAAAACTTTGAAATATTGTATCATTCACAATGAAAATTAAGAAATAAAACAGAAAAATAAATGAGCGACATCAATTGCATACCACCATCATGATTTAGTTGTGAAAATAACTGTATAGTGAATAATAGGCATTGAGATTTATATGAAAATAAGCGAAATCTCGAAATGTCATACCTTTCTTATGTCACGTCCGACTTCGATGAAATTTTCAGTATTTTGCTTGTTTGATTTTTCTCTGTTGATTCAAATCAACTTTCGTCTGGGGTAGATTTGACCTTTGAATAAAGTTTTGATTTTAATCATTAATCCAATTATCATGACTATAGATTCAACTTACCCGCAACAAGTGTTGCAGTAAACAAAATCGCTAGATACCACATTTTCAGTTTCCTAGTCTCGCCAGTTATAAAGGTATACTGATGATGTCTTCCAAAACGACTTTATTATTACGGTATAATCGAATCAACATCTCATAATTTGTTTTCCGCCTTCGTGATTAATTATGTGAAATTAGCATTCGTTTGTGAGATAACAGCGATATGTAAATATACCATTATTTACATCCTCTTGAATTTGTATATACATTATAGCTTGTATCAGATATATCCTACTCCTATGATACGGTGGAGTGGAAACTTGTACAGGTGTTCAAACAGAAATAATATCGAAGATTGTAAAAAAAAATAGCATGTTTGGAATGTACCTCACCCCTCGGTCCCTCCTTTCTACGAGACACACATCTAAATCTTTATCTCGGATAAAGTATTAAAAAATACACAATCATACAACGATAATATATTAATCGCCAGCAAATTTGCACGATGTTATTTTTATATATTTACAATCTATAAAGTGAAATATTTATCTATCAAAGTACAGTTACTGCACAATATAGTAACCAGGTTGTTACAATTAAGCATCAAAGATGATTTTGATTATTATTATCACGTAAAGTGAAAAAAAATATTCACTTCCCTGTGTGCTTTTAATGAAATATATTGATTTTATTTTTATTTGTTTTTATTATTATTATTTTTTTGCTTGTCACTTTATTTTTTATTTTTTGGTCAAATTTTCTTGGGGTAAGAAACGACCTAAAATTTGTGGTGATCCCTTTTTTTTGGGGGGAGGGGGTGTCAACATTTCATTCAGCTTAATTGAACCCCCCCCCCCTTTTCATTATTCCTGCGTACGCTACTAAATTGAACTCATTTCTACCCGAATCTCATATCAGTACAGGACTCTAAATTGCAAGGGTTTTAAAATAAATTCAAATCGTAGTTAGGGATCAATCGAATCGAATTTGAATCCTGCAGATGTATTTTCGATCTCCAAGATTTAAATTCAAATCTTGTATGATGTAAGCCTAATGAATATATAACAATACAAAAGCAATTACACATGACAATTGAATAAGTTATTACGGGAGTCATTATCATGCTACCAGGCTAAAAGACTTCAATATCGGGCCTATATGACGGATATCTCCTATTATTAAGTAGCACGATATATTTCCGTTTATCTATTCGTATTCTCTCTGTTTACCCGCCTTACCTATAAAGCTGTCTCATCTGAAAAGGGTACGTGTTGTGTTAGATCACTTCCTGAATTAATGAAATGCAGACAGCAATTAAATAGCCTTCTATATTCAAACTCACTATATAATGTAAAGAAAATGGGATACAAACTCTTCACAAAAATCCCAGAACTAACAAAAGGTGAATTTGGAACAGATTGATTTATTATGAACGAAGAAAGCGAAAGAGGCGAATTCATGGGAAGTCACATAGCAGGTGTAGCAGTAAGAAAGAAGTTTCGCGGGAAAATGGCAATATATTGCCTCTTTTATATACCCCGTTTTTTCCGCCGGTACGGATCGAGAGTTTATTTCTCTCCGGGATTTCTCTCTTATAATTGCCAGTAGATTCGGACAATAATATTCATATGAAGTAAGAGAAGAAAAGGCATAGAGGCAAATGCAGGCCTGGGCAAATGTTATATATAAAAGCCAAGATAAGAATGAAAGAGCCCGGAATATAGGGCATTGGGCAATTGGCAGGGAATTAAGCAACAGACAAGCCAATAGAGCTGGACCCCCCCCCCCCCGTACACCGTGTGTTAATACCATTTCTTCTTTCTTTTATTTTTTTATGGTAAGCTGGTATGCTGATATGTATTTTTTCGTTGCCTATAGCCCATTTTCCAAGGTATATTCTTTATCGGGTATTCCCAATTTAAGCAAGATCTCTCTTCATAATATCTTCCAGCAAATTCATTGCGGGTCTGTTTACATGTTAAAGGGATTGTGGACATGGAACAACACGGAAGTTATTACTCCCACGCAAATACGAATAGACGGTGTCAAGCTATGGTACTTTATAGAGGTACTTAAACAAAATACATGTAGTTTCGTTTTCATGTAGGTGCAAAGGCCTGGCTGTATCATTTATATTATTATTGTACTGTCTATATAGGTGTGCTACATATATCTCTCTGTGATCATAGTCTTCTCCTGAGTCTATGCATGCCTGATCTGAGTCGATGCACGTATGATGGCTACGGTCCCGTCGCATAAGTAGTTCACGGTGAGTATTATATATTTTATACAGCTATACAGTATTGTGTTTGACTGACTGCTTGCCACATGAATCTGATATTCCCCATTGTGTTGTACTCCCGTCGCTCTGCTCAGGTGTATGTTCATGTAGAATTGATTTTCCAGCGGTGATCGAGTGTCCATAATGTAAGGAACATTATTTTTTAACGTCTGTTTCCGTGTACTGTACTATACCTCGATGGACTGAGCAATGTTTATATGCCCCTGGTATACTCAATGATCTATAATTTCATTTGACTCAGTTCAAGTAGTCCCACGTACGTCATACCCCCGTCATACCATCTATCGAGATAACAGAATCAGCTCCGATAATACATTTAGGATCATCATGAGGACATAGCGCAGAGGGGCATATGTTCAGACACTGAACATTTGAAGCTGTCATTTTCTTCAGGTTTAAATTTTATTTCACTGATGATTCTAGTATTCATGTACTTATTTTTGTGGTTACAACTATAGATATAGATTACCAAAGCAAGTACTTGCAATTATTTAATTACAAGGGGCAGCTCAAGTTGTATTCTAGCTGCTCTACAGTGCTTATCAACAAAAAGTTTACACTTTTAAAACGTCCTAGGAATTGAAAAATATACAACATGGGAATATTTTGTTCACATATATTCTTGGGTTTGTGTCTCATCTATCAGAGGAAAGTAACAATTTTGACACAATGTTACACATGAGGGGGCATTGTCTATTTCTGTAAAGCGCGCAGAAATGCTCATTTTCACGCTGTGTCAACGAAATAAGGCAAAAACAATTTGACCGTGCGGTTCATTTCTCAAACATTTCTTTTGCATTTTCAGCAAATTGAAATAAAACGATACATTTAAACATTTTGTAACGGCTTTGCCACCCAAATTAACATTTTAACCCTAAGTAAGCACAACCTTTACCCTTTTTGTGCCAGCTATAGATCAGATGACATTACTGAATGTAAACAAAAGTTTATTTCACATCTCCAGCATTCTTTTATTAAGTTTTCATCATTTAAAGTGGAACTGCATTTTATATTTCATTAAATACTTGTTTCTCCACACTTTTTCCAAGCTTGACAATGATTAACAAAATGAAAAATCAAGCCGAAGCCATTTCATTTGAATCACAACTCTGCGTAAAGATATCACCACAATGGCCTCGGATTGTTGGGAGGGGGGCGGGGCGCAATCATGAAGTGTTTTGGGCAAGGAGACAAATTAAAAAGGTAAAATATATACTGTATTCAAATTAATCTTTTTGGCTAAATTCCATGTGTTCTTCATGATTAACATCTACTTTTATTCCTATAACTATTTCCAAGTTCTGCGCAAATCATTTTCACGAACTTTTCAAAAGTAAGTGGTGCTCACTTAAGCGGAAAGAATTTTCGACAGTTATACCTTGGTCACATTTGCTCTACGGCGGCCGTACGGCGAGTCGAAAACAGCCGTTTTATTAATTTAATTCAAACCACTTATATGTAGTTGGTACAAAAAATGTTGAAACGGCTGTTTTCGACTCGCCGTACGGCCGCCGTATAGAGCAAATGTGACCATGGTATTAGTCAATTTCTTAAGGAGATCTGAACCAATATTTAAATGTGGAAAAGGCTACAGGATATTAAAAATATATAATTTTATATTATTTCTAAGTGTAAACTTTTTTTATACACACTGTATAGTCTCCGATTTCATTTTAACTTTTTATTCTAGCTGAATCATGTTTAATTGTTAGGCCTATAGTATCTTCTAATTCTCTTCATGATTGACTAATATTCTCATATCTTTACTTTCAGTAACTGCATGCAAACTTTCGAAACATCATTTAATTCGTTAAGCGTCCTCCCACCCAGTTCTCTCTTATTGTAAACATAATATGGCGGTTCCAAATGTAACATAACCGAGAGAAGTAAAATGAAGAAAAAAGGGAAGGAAAATTGTCAAAATAATATGGAAATATATATTACCATATGTTAATTTTTTTTAATAAAAAAATATTCAGGCTCGATCGCGACTTTTTTTGCCTTACCATGAAACACTTTTACGCTACGATGGTTATGATAACTGAAAAGGGAAGGGTGGATTTATTTCCGATATTCCAAAAAGAAATAGAATATAATATAGTAGATTGGAAAACTTTTTATCAATAACGTACTTCGAATACGTTGATCCTTATATTTCAAAAATTTTCTTTTACCTACAGGTGTTTGAATTACAGATTAAGGAGAACAAATCAGATCTTTATTATTAAAAACAGTTTGGAGTTCATCATAATTCTTCCATTGGCATTGTTAGAGAGTTCGATGTAGAGATCATGCACATTTAATACTACATGCATCAATGTGTACTTTTTTCTGATTCTAAAGTCTTTCCTGAAAGATACCGGCGGCCACCTGATGTTTATTCCAAGTTAGATTCAAGTAGCCCATATGCCTAATAATACATGGGTGATTCTCCTGATTTTTGCGCTACAGTTTCCACTTCATCAATTTACATGAAAATTTCTTTGTTCCTTCCTTTACTCAGATCTTTATTGAATTTCACTAACGAAAATGAGGAAGCTGAGTACGGAGAGTTCTTTGGCCAGTAACACCCCCGATGACCGGTGTCCACTGCACCTTGACACGATCCAGGATGCCTACAATTTACCATGTGGCCATGCAGCTTGTCATGAATGTCTGTACGCCATTGCAACAGCGAGCAGGAAGTTCCGAAGGCCACACATCACTTGCCCTGTATGTCAGAAGACATCCCCGTTTGAGCCAGAACAGAAAGAACTGGAGGAAGCACAGTTCAAGGCGGAATCAAGGTGTGAGTTGAGTAGAAGTCCCTCCATCAGCGATGACCCGAGAAGCCGATCGAGCAGTTTGAGCAGCCATGGTGGAAGCACCGCTGCTTTGTCTCCTATCAGACGTCGGGAGTCAATGAAGATCAACAAGGAGCTTGATGTGAATGCGTCTAAGCTAACCATCTCAAACGACCCCATGGTCAACAAACGCGTCACCATCACACTCAGACTATGTGATCAGGACGGGAAAATTATCATTCCGAAAAGCAACACATACGTCAGAGGAACAATTCTATTTCCTGATGGTGAGCTAAAGGAAATTGAGCTCCTCCCGTATCGACCACAGTCGTTAGGAATCAATGATCTCACACATTCCTTCGAGAAAGTGTTTGTTCCACAGAGCGTTGGTAAGTACGAGGTTGATATTCCAGTCTCGGACAACTCGAAAGAACACATCATTGCTTACATCCTGGTTAAACCAAGTGGCGGGAAAGTGTTTGATTTACGAGGGATGTCAAAATTTAAAAACCCTCATGACATATTCCTTACAGGAGGCCAGTACGTCATTACTGACAAGGGCAATCACCGAATAATCGTAACCGATCGCGAAGGAGTTGTCCAAATGGAGTTTGGTTCAACTCCACCTAAAGGGCTGAAAAGAATCGGACCGTTTGCAATTGCGGGCGATCCAGGCGCATATTATGTGACAGACGATGCAAATAAATGCGTACTGCAATTCGTGAGGACAACGGCGAAACTGCGTCTCTGGGCGAAGGTAGGGCCATCACCGACAGGGATCGCCCTCGACATCGAACACGTTTACGTTGCGGACGCGAAAGAAAGCAACGTCCGTGTCTTCAACCGTCACGCGCAACAGCTCTTTACCATTGCTTATCCTGGAAATCTAGATGGTGCTGTCAGTTATCCCTGGTTCATCAAGATCAACTCTAAAGGTAACCTTGTGGTTGCGGACAGGAACAACTGTAGGATTCAAATCTTCGATCCACATTCCAAAAAGTCTCTTCTTTTAATCTCACCAGATCTCTGTGGAAAGAGATGGCACTGTCGCGGTCTTGCTCTGGATCGTCTTGATAATATCTACGTGACCTGTAGGCGGACAGACTCGTGGTGTATGTATAACAAAGAAACGGTTATGGTGTTCAGCGCGTCAGGAGATTACCTAGGAAACTTTGGAGAACTTTGTGAATTCAACTATATCCGGGGCATCGCCATCGACGATGACCAGGCAACTGCCTTGGTCGTGGACGGAGCCAATCACAGAATCAAAGGGTACCGATTATGAGGTCAAACAATAAATCGTTAATAAGTAACTGTCCCGGGTAAATGTACTAGAATCCTCTACATTCTCTATGTCTGCATATTGAATTGAATGTTTGATCTTGCCTCTTATTTGAGTGTTACAATTATGATTCCAGTCCAATTGTTTATGCAACGGTAAATCTCGGGGGGGGGGGGGGGAATTGTTCTTCCCTTCGAAGAAAAAAAAAAAGAACATGATAAAACTGAAAAAGGTGGGGAGGGATGAGAAATTCGAACGAGAGGAAAAGCAGCTCGAATATGATTATTATATATATTGTCATCATAATTATAACGAGCTCAGAGCGCCAATTCATCATGGTCATCATAATCATCCTTACCACCATCACCATCATGATCATCGCTATCACCACCAACATCATCATCATCATATTCTACTGCCTGCAGCCTGTCACAGACATCAGCGGTTAAGGTCCTATACATCTGTCATCTTTTACAATGCTAGTCGATTGCCTTCACAAATACCCCCCCCCCCCGCTTGAATCAATTTTTTTGTTAATGGAACTAGGGCAAAAAAGTGACCTTTATAATATAAGGGGATATTATTTTTTCAAGAATCTCAAAAGGGAAATAATGATCAAACTAAGGAATATTTTATCGCCAATCGGTTTGATACTGTTCTTCTTGTTAAAGCATGACGTTAGCATAAATTTTACATCAAAACAAAGACAAATAATTTTATTAAGTTATAATGACCTTATCTGATCATGGCATTATCATTTTTAAATATCAAATCGGCAAGGCTGCTCAGTCAGCATCGAAAAAAAGGAAAATCCTACAGTTAATAAAAAAACGCACTTTTTAACGGAAATAAACTTTTCCCGGCTCTCAACCGCGAGGGTTATATTGAAAGAGGATGTAATAGCTTGTTTTGTTGACAATAACACACACTGTTCTTCCGCTCGTTGACTTTTTCCCTTCCATTTAATTTGAGATATTTTGCCTTCTCATCTCTGTGTAAGTGAAAGTTCGGGATTTTCTTCTCTCTTTCTCTCCCTTTCTTTTGTTGAAAATCTAGATAAACATATTAATATCCCCAGAATTCTTACATGTATTTGTATAATGACCTAAAGATCGAAGTTAAATTGTAATATTTTATTATAAACCTTTTTAACCAATTAATCCATTGGGATAAATTTGATTTTGCCTATTTTCCAACACAATCATGGTATACACGAGGTTATACCAATTTGTTTCCTACCCGTTGGTCTAATTGCCATTTGACATTAAGTAATTAGATCATAAAATCACCACTTGATGAATATAAATTATGATATTGTTAGCTTACTGTAAAAGCCAATCCATCGTGTAAATTAAAACTTGATAACTTGTATCTTAATATTCTTGAAAAAAAAAAGAATTAGATAATGAATGAATGCTTTTGCTGAATACGATTATATATATATCGTATATATTCAGGGGAGATTCTGTAGGGGGCATGGAGCGATCATCCCGCCCCATATGAAGAGATAAAGAATAGGATGGAAAGTTGAAAAAGGGAAGAAAGAGAAAACATAAAAAACGCAGGTCTTGATTCTGTTACTCTATTCAAAGAAATTATGTCACTTTTAGGTTTTGCTTGTCCCCTCTTAAACACCCCGACGTCTTTCTTTTACTTGTACATACGGTTGGTATACAAACTTATCGCTCAATATAATCTGTCTCATGGATTTTTATGAAATACTGTCAAGCTTTCTTAAAGGAGAATGAAACCCTTGAAACCAGCTGAATCCACATCAAAGAGAAAAATCAAAGAAACATATTGTTGAAACTTTGAAGAAGATTGAATGAATAATAAGAAAGTTATGAGCATTTGAATGTCGAGATCACTAATGCCATGTAGATCCTCCCATTGGCAATGCGACCAAGATCTGTGATGTCACACACGTACAACTCCCTCATTACTTTAGTACTTATTTCACTTATATTCTCACTTTTATAGAGTCTATCACAAGGTGAGGTGTTCTCTTAATGAGAGGACAAACACAGAGGTTTCACAACATTATATCATTGATGAATCGTTTGTCATATGATTAGAATGAGCAAAAAGAGATGTTTTGTGGTATATTTTCAGTGTCCAAAAGGGGAGAGTTGTTCATCTGTGACATCAAAGATCTTGGTCGCATTGCCAATGGGAGGATTTCCATAGCATTAGTGATCTCGACATTCAAATGCTCATAACTCTTCTATTGCTAGTCCTATTTTACTCAAACTTTTGTTGATCTTATTCTTTGATTTTTCTGCTTTCACAAAAGCTAACTTGCTCCAAGAGTTTCATTCTCCTTTAATGAAAGCTTTGAGAAATTTACTTTTTTTTATCTTGGTCCTCCTTACTTATTGGAAGTGATAATGTCAACCATTACTAATGATATTTTCAAAGAGAAGACTCAGTACATGATATTGTACTACATGTACTCTCTTACACTATTAGTATATAAAAATATTTATTTTGTCTATTTTGTAACATTCTTATACATGAATTCTGTATAGTTTAATATGATATGTTTCATGATTGTTCAATTTATCATGCCACAATAATGTTTTTATCCTTGACATAAGATTTTAATAAAAGGTATTTTATAGAAAAAAATATTTGCACCTGGTTCAATTGAGTGTATGTATTTATTTTCTCTTAACATTTCACCACTCAGCAACTTCTCTTTCTAAATAACACACTTCCATCATGGTTTGATAATTTTCATTTGAGCAGAGGGAAATATGACCAACTACTGCCATAGTACATGTATATAAACACATCATTTATTTCCACAAAATGATCAGATTTGTACAATATTCTTTCTACAGAAATTCAAACTTCCAAGATTGATCAAGGGACAGTTTCACAAAACTTACTATAACAACAAATTATTTCATCAGAAACTTCCACATTTTGATTGACTGATATCATATTTGCTTTCGTATGATACAAACAACAAATCTTACGTTTGATAAAACAAAGTCAATGTGTGCTTTAGTCAGTGCTTAATCGAGTATAGTTCAATTAACTTTAATTTGTTTCATGATATTGATGAAAACCACTTCATGCATCTCTTGACGATCTATCTCCTAAAGACAGATTTTTGCTATTGCACTACTATTATGTGTTACTGCTTACCTGTGGCGCCCTTGAATATAATCTGGAGTTCTTGGCGCTGTCTTACAAAGAGCTTAACTTGATTCAAATCAATCATAATAATGGAAAGCCAGGAATGACATAACTTGTCTACTTAAAATGTGAAACAATGTCCCATTGTAAACAGAAAGAAGCGTGCTGGCTGGTCAAATTGATCACGTATAAATCTCTTTTGAGCACTAGGCTCCTTCATAAGCCTTCCAGATGACACATAATGTCATTGGCTTCCCATAGCCAGGCCTGCCATAGTCGTGGCCGGTTTGAATTAATCACTCTTTATGAGAAAGGGTCCTGAGCTTCATAACATGAAATTTAGCGATTGATCAAGGAGACTGATTTCTACGATTGATTGCATGGATTATTGTGTATGATGAATCTTTAAATATCAGCATCATGATCAATATATCAGCTTTATTATAAAACAAGGCAAAGATAATGACATTTAAATGTGAACTGATATACTCAAATTACTTGGAGTATTAGATTATATAATAAATCTATGGTAGCCTGCATGAGATACGAGGATAACAAATCAACTTGAAATTCATTACATTTCTATCAAATATTGTACACTGAGAAACGTACGAATGATCACACACCTTTTAAAAGGATCTTTTGAAATACATTTTTCTTATTCCTTTGAAAACAACAACTTAAAAGCTATTTGAAGACAATGAAAATGATTGAAATCATTTTCATCTTTCCTTTAAATTCCATTCTGAATAGCACAAAAACACCTATCCGGAATACAAATTACTTTCACTTTCAAATCTACAAAAGACACTATACATTTGCATAAAAATGAACCTGAAAACTCTGCACATAACAGAGAAATTGTCCTTCAAACAAATGTCGGTACAAAACTTGTTTTTAACAATTTATGGAGGACCATTTACAATGGTCTATGACCCACATGAATATGTTGGCTTCGCTTTCATAATAGTGTAATACTGTACATCTATATGACAAATATATCTATGAAAATGCTTAGCATTATTTGGTATAACAATTCAAACAGAAAGTGACAAAACAAGATTTAAATCAAATTCATTGAAGATAAAAAAAAATTATTTGCAAAAAGTAACCGACAAGAATTACAATCATGATCATATAACTACCATAACAATCTAGAAAATACAGACTAACAACATTCTATTAGGTCATAACAAAATTTATAATAAAAATGTAATAACCATCTATATTACAACTTTCCTTTATAGTAATTAAGGAACTTAACAGGTGAAATTAACTCTAAGCATTCAGAAGTTGCCCAGTGGCATCACAAATCCCAGAGCTGGAATTCCCCTAGAATAACAATAATTAAACCCAGTGTATGGTGGAAGCCCAAGTGTATCATCCCACCTGTATGCAGTCCAAAAACGTAAAATGACCATATGATTGTGATTTTTTGCATGGTCAGCCCCCCCCCCCACTTTGTAAACCGTTCCGCTGCCCGTGAGAGGCTAATCAGTGATCCACTACTAACCCCTCTCCCTCCCCTCACCCCACCCCCATCCAGGAACAGGTCGCAAGGACACTTGGTCCATGTATAAAGCCAACAAAAAAATATTAAATTCATTCTATGTCAACAGGTAAATATGATTTTATATTCCATGGGAATAAGCAATAATAAAGTGCTTCAGTGCTGGAGGTAACAGACAAAAAAAAGTTAGTCTTGACTTGTACTTCAACGCCAAACTCCATAACTTATATTACCAACTTGACAAGCATGGAAAAAAATTAATAATATTATGATGAAGACCTTTTTCCCCTCCTTCTACTGTATTGGCTATGAAACGTTTGTTTATTTTGAAGCTCAGGGGTATTAAAAAAGCTCAGAGTGAGATTTGAATAGCATTCAGTTCATTCAGAAGAGAAGCGATTCCAAGAAGGATCTCCGAAGAGTGTTTCATCAACACTTGTTCTCTGTAAAGTTATCGCATCTGATGAGGAGCACTGTTACTATGGTAACTGTCAGATAAAACAGACTTTGTCAGATAGAACATGCAACAGGTATTTTTCATGTCGTAATGCTCCCCCGAAAAGACAAAATGAAGCCATATTGGAGCCTTGTGTAACTCACAAGTAGGCTAGAGAGAGGGGTATGAGTAGTAAACCGGATAGATGGTCAGCCGAAAGATAGCTTGGTACCTGAGAGAGATACGTTGATATTCCAAAGAAAATCGGAGCGGTGATCTCATGGCATAATGGCATGTTCATTTTGGGATCTTGCGTAACTCATGAGCAAACCAAATGGCTAGCGATAGGAGTGTAAGTGACCCAGACTGGTGAGCAGCTGCAAGACTGGTAGGTACATACATGAGAAGTGTGGTGATTCCAAGTGTGATCTGTCAAAGACAAAAACAAACAAAGTTAGTATATGTTTACAAATAAAAACTGTGACATGCAGAAATAGTATGTTGATAATAATAATAATAATAACTTAGTCTTATATAGCACTTTTTATGAAATCCATATCAAAGCGCTTAACAATGTAGAACATACGAAATATACAAACAAAAGTGAAATTAGAAATCATATAATTAAAAAATATCAAGGACACTGTAAATGAGGCTATGTTGAATATGCTTCCTTCATGAGGTACGTCTTTAAATTGGATCGAAACGATGTGATATTTTGAATACAATGGAGGGAAGCTGGAAGAGTGTTCCAAAGATGTGGGGCAGAGCTTGAAAAGGACCTATCACCAAAAAGTTTAGTTTTTGCTTTTTTGACTGTTAAGAAATTTTGATTTGCAGAACGAAGGGACCTACTGGGAGTATATGCCTGGATTAATTCAGTAAGATATTTTGGAGCATGTCCATGAAGAGATTTAAATGTAAAGAGTAGAATTTTGAATTGTTTACAAAATTTGACAGGGAGCCAGTGTAATTGTTTAAGAGTAGGTGTTACATGGTCATGTTTTTTAGTGAGGGAAACTAGATGGGCTGCAGAGTTTTGAATTCTCTGCAGCTTAGAAATATGTTATCAAAAATATGGGAATCCACTCCCATTCATACATTAATAGCTTAAGTACTCAAAGGTAACCATATTTCCCATCAAATTTAAATCAGATTTAGTAATCAAAAAGATAAACTAAAATTACATATCAACAATTGAACACAAGATAATGTTGATATGAGGACTGCTCTGCTTTTAGCAAATTTAATATTTGGTCAAATATATGCACCTCAAGTTAGCGTTACAAAAGTTATAAAGTAAGACCTGTATGCATTTATATAAGTAAATAGATCACCTAAATTCCAATTGACAGTAGGAGAATCTAAATTATCAAACATTATCCTGACTTACCCAAAGAAGTAAGTCAAAGAAATATGTAAATATCTTTTTATCATTTTTTTCTGTGATTCATTTAATTGCATCAACAATTCAAAGCACTTTTATAAAAAAATGAAAAGAGCAACAAAAAATACTAATATTATAATATTGTCTTCATAAATATCAAACAATTTCAGAAAACATCAACCAAGCACAAAAATTCAAATGTGCAAAAGTGTTTATTCCACAGAACCCTTAGATTGTGTCCTACATGGAATTCTACTCTCACTGATATTTACACTATGAATGACATACCTGAATGCCAACCATTCCCAGCATGCAGTTCGCTGCCAGCCTAGCTCTGCTTGGTAATGGTACCCGACGTGCTAACATCCAGAGGCCTGCTACTGTCGCTCCAGTTGTTGTACCCTATCAGAAAGGAAGAACAAATGTATTAAAAAAGTAAGAATACCAGAGTAGCTAAAGCAATCAAAGACTATTCTGCTGTCTTTGCCTAGCATGACCTTGTTCTTAAATTATCATACAGTACAGACACAAATACCTTATTTTAGACGCTCGTGCTTATCTGATTTACTAGATTTTACCTGGGAGTCACCTTATGTGTCTTTTAGAGTGCAAAGTCACTCAAGAGTTATCAAGGTATACCAAAGAGATATGATTCTCCAAGAACATTTCACCCTGGAATCATGCAAAAGTTAACCTAAATGCACTTTAAATGTAACCATGAAACAGGGACTACCTGGCTGTAACAATTAAAAAAAAAAGTTATTTAAGGAACTCACCAAGATTCTTTCATCAAACTGAAACTGTTGCAGGGTTTCAAAGACATTCTTATACTTAAGGTAACTTAATGTACTGTGCAGGGTTATTTAAGAACCAACCACGATTTTGTGATCAAACTGGATCGTAGTGGGATGTACAAAGACATTCATGTAACTTTATGTACTGTGAAGCGTTATTAGAGGAACTCACTAGAATTCTGTGATCAAACTGGACCGTCGTGGGGTTTTCAAAAACATTCTTGTACTTGGGATCATGGGCCATGATGTCTTCTGGAATCCACTTGTCACCCATCTTAGGGAATGAATTGTACACCAAACCAGCATCCAAACCTGCTACAAACGCGCCTGAACAGGATGCAGAACAATGATTAAATAATTAATACTACAACATAACAAGTCATATAACAATATAATAGCATAATAACAATTGGACAAGCTTGTTGTAGAATGATCTTTTATTTTTAGGAAGGTATTTTTAGTAGTATTTAAAATAAAAATATATGTTCCCACATGTAAGTTTGTGATGTTACTGCATGTATAGATTCTGTTGCTTTCTTAGTATATGCCATACTGGATTATTTGCTAAGCACACAGCTTATCTGCACATTCCACTAAGTAAGAAGAAATCAGTTTTATACATTGGGTATATACTTTTTATGCATCATAAAAAATACAAAATAAAACCCTGGTTTGCTAACTAGTGTTTCTTGATACATAATATGTACACACATACAAGAGGTTTTATGTTTTACTTGACATGTTCATACTTATTTTCATCATAATTACGCTGCTATACTTTAAAAGGATGGTCCAGGCTGAAAATATTTATATCTCAATAAATAGAGTAAAATTCACAAAGCAAAATGCTGAAAATTTGATCAAAATCGGATAACAAATAACGAAGTTATTGGATTTTAAAGATTTGCATTATTCCAATGAAACAGTTCTAGGCATGTCTTTGTGAATATTCATAGGAAAATTGGATGGACAAGTGATTAGGTGCATCAGTTATTTACTGCCACAACTTATTTCATCATAATGGAGACACATCATTTACAAATGTATGACAAAATTAAACATTTATGATTTCATGTAACAATAAACTAATAACATAATAAAAAGGAAAGTAAGGATGTGACATCATCAGCCCACTTAATGAAAATATTCATGATGATGTGCATATAACTGTTTTCACAAAATATTGATAAACTTTAAAATTCAATAATTTCGTTATTTGTTAACCGATTTTGATGAAATTTTAAGCATTTTGCTCTGTGAATTTTACCCTATTTATTTAAATATAAATATTTTCAGCCCGGACCATCCCTTTAAGTTATATCTTTCAAATCTAATCAAGAAAACAGAAGCTGGTGATGAATGAATGGATAACCTACCTGACAATGCGGTTGTAAAGATAACAGCCATGGACCCATGAGCACACTTTCTCAACAGTGAAAGATTCTTGCTGTTTGCTATCTATATGATAAAGAAAATGCAACAAATCATATTACTAATGGAGAGTTATATACAATCATTCTCATTTTAAAAATATGAATGCTCATGTTTGAATTATCGTTCTGTGCTTTCTGACCCATCTTATTTGTATTTTTTCGTTTTTGTTTTTTTTACTATAGCTTGCTGACATTAAATCCCCCTGGAATTGGCAATAAATGGATGGCACATCAATGCATTAATGAATCTACATTTGATTTGATACTGGACTATCATCACTTTACCAAATAAAAGCTATAGGCCTACTGTCTTACAAATGGGCAAAAGGGCATTAAATTGAAGTATATGACCTAACTAAATAATTATCTACATGGCAAGGCAGCACATGACTTATTGACACCAGTCGATAAAAGGATGAAGTGAAAGAGACGTACTGTGAGTGGTTTGAGAATCTGGGAGAGGCCTCCCCATAGCATCAGGGAGTAAAGAACAAAAGCAGAACCAAGATGAGCTGCTAGGCGATACTGACTGACCCTCGGAATGTCGTGCTTAGCTGGTTCTTCTAGACCACTCTTCACCATAAACCAACCCAACAAACCCTGCAAATGAAACAAACAAATTGTAGAATGTTACCCTTGTATGAAGTCAAACTTGAAGAAGAATCTCATAAGTCAAACTCTGAACAATATGATTGTATTGCTGATTCAACAGGGAAAATATGATATGATTTTACAAACCAATCAATGCTTTTTGGGGCATTTTAAAAAATCAATGCTGAAACTTTCACTCTCTTAAACTTTGATGGTTTAATTACTTTACATACTTAGTTACTTCCATAACTAAAAAAACCCTCTGCTTAATATACTGCATATGTGCATGTTAACCAGCAAATACAGGTCCCCATATTGGTACCAATTTAATAAATAATATCAATATTCAAACCTAACCAGAGCCTTCTTGCATTAGTTACCTTGACATCCAATGGTAACACTATGAAATCCTTGATTCTGATTGGCTACTGAACCTTGTTATCATACTAATTACCACTGAAAGACAAAATTGACATAACAGCAACTTTATACAACAGGAGAGTATATACGATATCACGAAAACCTAATCATTATCACTACATTAAATCATTCCCCTTGTGAGTAGGCCTACTTATAAATACTTACATTAATTCATTTTATTTCATTGTTTATGTGAATACCTTAATAAAAAACAGGTCTTACTTGAAAGACAAGAAGGGAGCCATAGATGGCCAGCCTTGGTTTGAGGGCTTTACTGATCCACCCTTTCTTCCAGAAGATAGCAGCTGGAATGAAGAAAGCCAGACCAATGGCCCTACCCCACATCCTATGACTATACTCCATCATCCAAATAAACTTGAACTGTTGCAGGGTTATCTCGGTATGGACATACTTGTACTCCGGGAACTGCTTGTACCTTTCAAACTCTGCTTCCCATTGTTCTTGAGACGTTGGAGGCCTCATACCTTTGATGAGATGCCAGTCCGTCATGGAGAGGCCGGATTCGGTAAGCCTTGTGACACCTCCGAGCACGACCGTACCTGCGATCATCCCACAGCAAGACAGCAGCCATGCTCCGACGATCTTCTCTGCCCTGGGGGAGATTGCATTCACACTTGCAGCGACTGTGGTTTGAACCCGGCTAGGTTTCAGTACCAACTGAACCTGTTGGCAAGAACATACATTTATGTAATTAGCCAAAACATAGCTACATGTATAATTACATTACAGCAGCTTGGAAGTGTTACAGTATATTAATTGTTCGGATTAGATTTTACATCTGCTTACACTACATATGCTTATTTTGGCACATAGATGTTTTTAAATGAGTAACTTTCTCATTTAGTAACAGAAAACCTTGAAGAAGATCACAAAAATTTAGAACCTTTTATGTATCAATTGAGATGATCAGATGTATTCCTGGGCATCTCACTTTTCTGACCAATATCAAAATATGAATAGTACAAAGAACAAGTACAAGATTGCTAACAGTTTGAGGAACAGTGACATGAGACATACACTTAGTAGGTTTTCTAAAAGACATACCGTACCTTTGGTTTCAGAAACTGCACAGAGCCTCTTAACAAAGATAGACTTCCAGCTCTACATGTCACAGTTTTCTGTTGCTGATGCAAACAGCGAGAACATGAATTTCTCTGGATGGATTGAAAACTCTGAGAAAAAAAAAGATATGAAGACATTTTCAATATATTTCCATAAATTAAAAAAGAAGACTCAAATACAAATTAAAAACTGTACAGTAATGAAAAAAGTCTATCTTACAGGGGGGGGGGGGGGCTGCATGTAATGGAATATTATTGCTATGTCACAATCCATCACCAAATTTTATTTTATTTCAAAACATCTCCAAAAGTTTTACTTGATCTAGACTTCTTTAAAAGTATGCCCCATAAGCCATGTCATTCTCTCTCATACATGTATTGGTTTGGCTCATTCAGTTTGGATTTATGCCACTCTTGATGACAGAACTATCAAGAAAATCTGCTCCAAATTAATATTCACAAAGTCTAGCTTGGATGTTGTTAAGGTCTTTAATATTGGAGACTCTCTCCCTGACCCCCTCATAAGACATAACAGAATAGAGAATGCATTTTTGTATGAAGTATAGAATAGGGTGATTTCAAGTATTGTTGAAGTCTGGTGTTGGTGCTGTAGCAATATCAAAACCATCCACAACACAGTACTTGAAATGAGGCTGGTGTTGGATTGAAATTAAAAATTGATTGAAAATATTACATATTTCTGGCAGTCATTGCTGTCTGAAAAGTGACGAGACTTCTCACGTGAAGTTGAGACGATCGGCACATAAAAGGCATGACATCATGAGTTTAAGTCTAATAATAATTTTCACACTTTCAGCATCAAAACCCAACACCAACACCATCCAAAACCAAAAAAATGAAATCACTAGTCAAATGTTAGATTCTCCTGTCCCCCTGGTATTAAAGGTCAAGTCCACCTCAGAAAAATGCTGATTTGAATCAATAGAGAAAAAATCAGACAAGCATCAATGCTGAAAATTTCATCAAAATCGGATGTAAAATAAGAAAGTTATGACATTTTGAAGTTTCGCTTATTTTTTACAAAATAGTTATATGCACTACTTTTAATAGTCATGTGCAAATGAGAGAATTGATGACGTCCCTCACTATTTCTTGTTTTTTATTGTTTGAATTATACACTATTTCAATTTTCACAGATTTGACAATAAGGACAAACTTGACAGAACCATAAAATGTTAAACAATGGTAATTCCATATGTTCAGGGAGAAATAAAACTTTGTTTCACAGAACAATGGGGAGAAAATTAGAATATTTCATATAACAAAATACAAAAGAAAAAGTGAGTGAGTGATGTCATCAGTTCCCTCATTTGCATACCAACAGTATGTGCATATAACTGTTTAGTGAAATAAAGCAAAACTTTAAAATGTCATAACTTTCTTATTTTACATCCGATTTTGATGAAATTTTCAGTTTTTTGCTTGTTGGATTTTCCTCTTTTTATTCAAATCAACTTTTTGTTGGGGTGGACTTGTCCTTTAAGTTAAAGGGGAAGTATACCCTGATGCAAGACCCTTTGCACTCTGGAACATGGGCGGAGTTAATACCGATTGGTAGAATAGTTTTTTTTGTGTAAAATACCAGAAAAACATAGTAAAAAGTATTGGTGAAGGTTTGAGGAAAATTCATCAAAGAATAAGAAAGGTATTTTGATTTTTTACATCATGCAAGCAGCTGCCCATTTTGATTTTGTTTAAAATTTTAATGGTTGATGACAAAACAAATTGTCTCTCCTGTTCTGATAAGTGATAGTGGGTGTGAAATGATTTAACAGTTTATATATTATTACTGAAGATAAAATAAAGAAAATTTACAAAATTTGAGAAAATTAGATTTTATTGATTTTGTTTATACTAGTTACTACTTCTACACGATATGGGTGAGCTGCATGCTGTAACGTCACAAATAAAAAAATTAAATACTGACGTTGGGCCTTATATTTACTTTCTAATCTAATCAGATAATCTTGACTTTGTATTTGATGGATTTTCCTCAGTCACAAAAACCTCACCTGTTCACCAATATATATTCCGATTTTTCTGCTATTTTATTTTTAACAATAAACTTGTCTTTATGACATGCATTATAAAGTTCGGGGTGTACCGGTACTTCTCTTTTTTTAATCCCCCTTCTCTTTGCAATGCTTTGATTCATAGATAGACATGATAGACTCGAGTTTGGTTGCATTGCGGAGCTCCTTCAGCTTACGATATCGTGCACTCATACACGGCCTCGACTCAGCTCTGGCCTCTCTGCCTCAGCTCTGCTCTCGGCTCTCGCACTGACTCAGTCGTCTCACGCAGCTCATCCCGGTCTTGTTGTGTATCACTACCGTACCTCAAATCAAATTCAACTTCAAAAAAGTTCAAGCTAAAATAAAAAAGAAAACAAACAAAAAACGACCGGGGAGAATTATTAAACCATACCTTTTGTACTCCATCCCTGACACTGGAAGACACTCGAAAACACTGAGGCCTTAGGAGAAACATTGTTGCTTTGGTTATGTTTTTTCAGACGGTTGATTAATTGCTATATAACATTCGAAGCTCAGCTCGGCTCACGTTACTCAAAATCTCCGCTGTTGTGCAACATACTAGTTTTTATGAAATTACCGACCTTAAATAATTTTTTTTTTACAAATATGGTGTCTCCAAAGCTGCAAACGCGATAATAAACATCTGGCCAGAGCGAGTAGGTGGGGTATATCATAGATGTATTACTAGCTTGCTACTCTATGGGTATAATGAAGAAATGCATCATAGAGAGTTGTATTACTTTTTCGATTCAATCGAGAAAAATATTCAGGTAGTCTTGCCAATCTTTTACATTGGCGCCATCCCTGCATTCTTTTCTTTACGCCCGGTCTTTACGTTTCTCAGATTAGAACAGAAGACACATAACAAACCACTGCCGGGTGATAATTTTCAACCAATTAAAGTGGATGCCCGAATGTACGTGTACCAGTTCTTGTCATAAGGAAATTCTCAAGGCATTGATGATCTAAATTTGTTGATTATTATTTTCTTTAATCATGTGATATCATAGGGTATAAGAATCAAAGATGTGTCTTGCATGTATAGGCCTAAATAGCTGTGTTCTATTTTATGCAGCCATCCATCATA
The DNA here is from genome assembly GCF_037042905.1 of Lytechinus pictus. Lineage (NCBI taxonomy): Eukaryota > Metazoa > Echinodermata > Echinoidea > Temnopleuroida > Toxopneustidae > Lytechinus > Lytechinus pictus. The sequence continues at coordinate 3,980,405 of NC_087256.1, read as the reverse complement.
TTTTTAAACTGTTTTAAAAATACAAATACTTCATTACTTAATAAACGTATTCAAACTTAAAGTGAAACATTTAATTGTCGTGCATGCATGATAATTATTTTTCGGGGGGGGGGGGGGTAGGAGGCAGAAAATAAAAGTTCTAACGAGGTAAAGGTGCATACTATTGGCGCGTATGCAGCATCAGCATTTCATGGGCCCAATGTAGTTGTCTGGGGACAATACTATGGCTCTATGATATTATTATATGCTTGTGCATGCACATTTCTTTGATGCTGGATACCACCGGGATCGCTGTACTATAATAATAATAATTGGCATTTATATAGCGCTTTATCAATCTACGATTGCTCAAAGCGCTTCACAATAATTATAACCCGGTCACTGGATTCATATCATAGCATTTCAAGCAGCCTGTTAGGCGCACACTTACTAAACCAACCACAATGACGGTTGTTTCCTTCCGGTACCCAATTAGGACCTGAGTGAGAGTGGCAAAGTGTAGATTGACGCCTTGCCAAAGGATGCTAGGCCGTGGTGGGATTCGAACTCACGACCCTCTGAGAGAGTCAGTAGGCCTACCGCTATATCACCACGGCGCTTGCACTATCTGTTTAGGCCTTAGTCACTAGCGTACCTACGGGGGGGCAGGGGGGGCACTCTGCCCCCCCTGACGAGCCACAACCCATACAAAAGACATATACCTGCCCCCCCTGACGAGCACAAAAGACCTCTTTTGCCCCCCCCCCCCCTGATGAGCTTGAAGCTTGAAGACCTTTTTTTTTTTTTTTTTTTTTTTTTTTTTGCTTGTCAAATCTTTTTTTGGAACGAAAACCTATATTTTTATTGAAGACCTTTTTTTTTTTTTTTTTTTTTTTTTGCTTGTCAAATTTTTTGGCGGCCGATTTTGCCCCCCCTGTGGAAAATCCTAGGTACGCCACTGGCCTTAGTTGTTTTGGGTAATCACTATAAAAATAGAGTTAAACGACTGCTTTATATAATGAGGTAAAGTCATCCCTCTACATTGATGCTAATTGAATTAAGGATAAGTATTACGCCTGCATCAAACAATTCGTGATCATTAGACTATCCCGGAGGGGCCGGGGGGAAGGCAGTCAAATTGCTGTATATACACACGCGTGGCCAAATTATTTCAAAACACCCCCTTTAACGAAAGCTTGGGAAAAAACATACCCTAAATACGTTTGACCCTGCGATTGACCATTGACCAGTCTTTCAAAACTACCCCTTTTTAAACATTGATGCTAATTGAATTAAGGATAAGTATTACGCCTGCATCAAACAATTCGTGATCATTAGACTATCCCGGAGGGGCCGGGGGGAAGGCAGTCAAATTGCTGTATATACACACGCGTGGCCAAATTATTTCAAAACACCCCCTTTAACGAAAGCTTGGGAAAAAACATACCCTAAATACGTTTGACCCTGCGATTGACCATTGACCAGTCTTTCAAAACTACCCCTTTTTAAACATTGATGCTAATTGAATTAAGGATAAGTATTACGCCTGCATCAAACAATTCGTGATCATTAGACTATCCCGGAGGGGCCGGGGGGAAGGCAGTCAAATTGCTGTATATACACACGCGTGGCCAAATTATTTCAAAACACCCCCTTTAACGAAAGCTTGGGAAAAAACATACCCTAAATACGTTTGACCCTGCGATTGACCATTGACCAGTCTTTCAAAACTACCCCTTTAAAAAAAAAAAATCGGTGTTTTTGATACCCTTAACGCGTTTTTTTTTTGGTCACGCGTGTGTACAGCAATATATTTGACTGCCCCCCCCCCCCCTGGGAGACTATCTTCCACTCATCATCGTGGGCGGCGGGCGCTACACTGGGACAGCTAATGGTGACCGTCTCGCCTATAACTTTTCAATTAATAAAAGAATAACAGAGAACAAAAAAAAAAAGAAATGGGCTAGCTCGAGGGGAAGAAAAGAGAGATGTATGGTGGGCCTGGCAATTCAATGTCGTCATCTTTGAGGCGTCTAGCCTTTGAGGGGTCACACAATACAAGCACTGCTTTTTAGTGGATCCCTCATTTTCTCAGAATTTCATTTTATAATGTTTCTGATATTTTGCTTATATATAATACTCTCTTTTGTTTTACTTTTACTTATAGATAAATATCATATTTTGTACATGCCTCAATTTATTTTGTCTGTATAAGTTCATTGTAATTATTTCGACCACATTACTTTGTTCTGTTGAAAATGAAATAAAGTAAATTGAAATTGAAATAGCCCCCTATAAAAAAATCACCCTTTTACCACCCCTTGGTCGACGTTTACTTTTTTGTTTTGTAAGATTCTTTTATTGGTCACAGCTGTCCCGAAAATTTGGTTTCCAATGGCTTTAACAATAAATATACACAAATATGAAAAATAGTATTTAGTAAATCCATTTAGTTCAAATCATACAAGCGACATGCAAATGATGGTACATTGCAAATGTTATGAAATAAATCAAACAAAATACCATTTATAAAGACTGATCATAAGACAGAAAGTTGTACAGAAATCATCGTATTTTAAGGTCAAGTCCACCTCCAAAAAATGTTGATTTGAATAAATAGAGAAAAATCAAATGCATAATGCTGCCAAATTTCATGAAAATCGGATGTAAAATAAGAAAGTTATGACATTTTTAAGTTTCGCTTATTTTCACAAAATAGTTATATGCACATTTTAGTCACAACTCATGCATGCAAATGAGATAACCAATTATGTCTCTCACTCACTCACTATTTTTTTTTTTTTAATTGTTTGAATTATACAATATTTCAATTTTTACATGTTAGGCAATAAGTACCAACTTGACTGAACCATAACATGTTAAATGATGGTAATGCCACATCATGTTTAGTAAGAAATAAAAGTTTGTTTTACAGGACAATGAGCAGAAAATTAGAATATTTCATATTTCGTATAATAAAATACAAAAGAAATAGAGTCGTGAGTGATGTCATCAGTCCCCTCATTTGCATATAGCCTAACTGTTTTGTGAAGTTAAGCTAAAACTAAAAACTTATTTTACATCTGATTTTGATGATTTTTTTTTGCGTTATCCAGGTTGGATTTTTTTTTTCTTTTTATTCAAGTCAACTTTTTGTTAGGGTGGACTTGTCCCGCATATTCATAGTACAGGCGGATATTCATTCATAAAATGTAAAAAAAGCCAATTAAACCAACCAATATTCACAAAGGTATGTTTCACTAGTTATGTAAACCCCCAAAATCATATGCCATTGCTCAAAGTGATTAATGGAACTGAATGAAAGTTATAATCCCGGGGGGGGGGGCACTCAGTATATAATGCATAGTGGGTATGTGCCGCGGAGGGGACCCCCATTTTTACACTCAAATTTCCGTTCCAAGGCATAGCATTTTTGTCTTATTGAGAAAAAGAACAAAGAAAGCCGCTCCAAGGCATAGCATTTCCTTCTTATCGAGAAAAAAAGAAGAAAGAAATCCGTTCCAAAGCTTCGCATATTTTTCGTTACGCCGTTCCGGTCGCATTGATCTGCTACAATTTTGGTGAAAAGCGGCCGTAGAGCGCTTTTCGACCATCGCCTGAGCGCGAGCGCACCCGGCGGAGGCCGCACTAGCTGCGTTATGCACGATTGCCCGTTCCATAGGGATGCATACGCACTCACAGAGATACGGAGATCCGTTCCGAGGACCCCCGTTTTCACAAACATTTGTAGTTCCGAAGCCCGTTCCGAGGACCCTCCTTTTTAAAATAAGCCCGCTCCAAGGCCCCCGTTTTTTGCCTCGCCCGCGGCACACCCCTACCACTTTTTTGGTCGAGTGCCCCCCCCCGGGGTTATAATATAAAAAGAAAGCATGCACTCTCCACGTAGTCTGCTGGGCAAACCCAATTTCACTGGAGTTTTAGGGTCTGAATGTGCAGCCTACTTATGCCTTGTGTACTGAAGGCTCTCTCGCTGTATTGGAACAGCAAGTTTTGTATGTGCTAGTCTTTGCGTGGAGGCACACTTGATGATCAAAGTTCCAATCAGGGTCTGTGCCTGCAGACTACTCTCCACGCACCTTACCCACATGTTTACTTGAAATCATTTTGTCGAAATTTGTTTGATAGACCTTATCGCAAATAGATTCACGCAAAGGATCATGGGATCGCAAAGGGGGCAATAGCGCCGCTGTTGTCCGGATGCGACCATGCGAGCGCAAGCAGCCGACAATAAAGTGTACGATTTCCATAGTGTATCAAAATACGATCGACGCCCGCAGCCAACATTTAGCTAACTTCCAGTAAACGCCTCGTCATATTTGTTCCAGAGTCTAACATTACTTTTCTTCTTAATCATAGGTGGCAGAGATATATGTGCCGTCTATAGCTGCAAGAATTACCACAGATTTTATGAAAACAAGTGCAATTTTCTTTCATTTTCGCGCACTGTCTGTGCGTATTTTGAGCTGTGCAGCTGCTGTGTGCTTTGAATTGTATGCACGGACAGCGGGCATGCACTCTCGCCCAAGGGGTACGTCGGCGAGGCAGTGGAGGAAACTGGTCCCAGAATTCCAAGCAATAATAAAATGATGATCAATAAAACAAACTCTGCAGTAGATTTTATTACTTTATTCTAGTGTTATATTTTTGTAATATCAATCGATAGTCAAGAATACATGTTTCATAAATAATTATCTCAATCATGATTTTATTCAGAGTAGGCCTATAAACCGAGCTGTGTTTTCTTTTTCTCTCCACAGATAGGCTACATAATATTATTGCAAATTATTCAGGATCGTGGTCGGACATTCTGAAGTTTTATAAGTGGCATGCATAGACAAAATAATGAATGAAATATAACAAAAAAATGAGAATAGATGAAAGTATATTGATAGAAAAATAAGCACAAAAAAAAGAAAAAAGAATTTAATGAGGAAGGTGATCTGAAAGAGAAATGACTGAATGCGATGAAATTAATTGAATATGTAAATGTTGAAATAAGATTTATTTCAAATGAATGGAATATATATCATTTATATGAATTAAATATCCAGTTTCAGACAAAATAAAATTACAGAGGTTTGAGGGATAGGGCCTATACGGGATCATAAAATGTTTTTAATTTTATTAAAACTTAAAATGTTTTAAATTTAAATAAATTCAGATTTATAGTATTCTGCATGTCATAGGCCTATTATTATGTATATATAATATATATATATATATATATATATATATATATATATATATATATATATATATATATATATATATATATATATACTAGCTTATTTTTGGCTTTAGATTTGTCTCATGCACCCGGCCCCTATATAGAAATTGTATGATCAAACTAAACAGCCCGACTTGCAAAAAAAGGACTATATTTCCCCCAAAATAACAAAAAACTTGGCTAGCTAAATTTATATGGAGATATATGGTCTACATTATGTTTCTCATGAATATTCTTTAATGGAAAAATATGCTATCTAATTTGGATCACCGATCGACGTGCTCTTTTCTAAAGACGATCGGCAATGACCCGCAATCACCGTCTCACTTTTCCCACAAAATCTTCCCAAGTTTAGCCCCAGAAAACTTCGAAAATACGGTGAGTATTGAGTTCATACTTTCACTGGGCAATCATGATACAAAGATTGTTCTATAAATCTACATTCAAGTATCCAAAATAATTTAAATACGAAGAAATCAGACTTAAAAAAAGCCTGGATTTTGAGTGACACTACACAAAACATATGGCGTTGTATGGCTTCCCGAAAGCCGATTCCGCGTTTGCCCCCTTTCGCATCCCGTGATCCTCTGCGATGACAGACGCCCTCACGCGACAGACGCTATTTGCGATAAGGTCTATACCTCAGAGATACCGTACTATCGGTCTCAAATCACGGTATTTCTTTCTCCTACATTCAAAATTTGTCCATGGAAACAAGACGCAAACAGACATAATTCGGTGAGTTTATTTATGAATTTCTCGGTATCATATCGGTAATATCTAATCAGGATGGGAAATTAATGGTAGAGTTTGTAGTATTCTGTCGATCTATTCATCAATAGGTTTTCACACGCGTTAAAATGTTGCATTTGTCTGCATCACTGTCACTGTCAGCGTCCTGATTTGCCGAGTCCCACACATTCAGAATGATGTTAGGAGTGAAAAGGGTTCGGATAACCGTCGTTTCTGGGGATTTATTTAACAATTTCTGACAATAAGTGACATTCTGAAAATTCTTTACTATAATCCCCATTCACCGACGGTAGTGTGTTAGTGCGGGCATGCCTGTGTAATCACCTCGCCCAATTCGGGCGTATAGTAGGGTGTCTGGAGAAATTTTTTTTTTTCTTATTTCAAGAAAATATCACTCCTAGTACCAATGAGGTCCAACATTACATGTATGGACCTCATAGGCGACATCAGTAGTATTTTGTGTCAGAAATCTTTGTGAAGATGATTATTTTTGTATTTTATCAAAACTACAAGCTATCGTACTGTCTAATCATTACATTTCGATCTCACTAATTGAATACATTGTTAGCAATAAAAAAAATTGAAAGAAATGAAGGGGAACTTACATTTTCACGGCTTTTTCCTGATTTTCTGGGCAACTGCTCCTCTCTTCTGACTCGCGATCGAAGCTGATATGAAGATCACGTGATTCGCGTTCTCGTCAGCTGATCGGTTGGTTATTCTTTTCGTCAGACGTTAATAATATATATTTTATAATGCTAGCATTCATCGCTAATTTAGGTGAAAGAGATTGAAGTTAAACAGCGCCAGGTCGGAATCATAATTATTTTGGAAGAGTGTATTTATACATTCGATCTCATACCTGACGTAGACGGCGCTATTCAACAAATGCACAATCTTCAATATAAAAATAAAACAGAAAGAACGCCTTGAACACAGGCCAAAATGCCTAACGATTTCTCCGCGGCATTAACAACTATCGTAAAGGGCGCTCCATTTATCAATAAAGATGGACGCTAAGCTGTCTATGGCGACAAAATTTGCCGCAAATATTTACGAAGAATTGTGAGAAATGGTCTGAAAATGCAACAAAAGAACCGGTGAGTACCGATTAAACATTATTAAATTTATAAATAGATTATACATACCTTGTAGATTTAGTTTTTAAGGTGAAATTAGTGCTTAGTTCTAAGCTAGGGAGGCCCAAACGCGCGTGAGTGGAGTCCCAGTTTATTAGCACGGGTAAGTATTGGGGTGTCGCCTAGAGTGGAAAATATCACATTTTCTTTCTGAATTTGAAGAGAAACGACCTTCAGACCACTCTAGGCGACACCCCAATACTTACCCGTGCTAATAAACTGGGACTCCACTCACGCGCATTTGGGCCGCCCTAGCTTAGAACTAAGCTTTGTTTTACTAAAAAATAAATCTTGTAATGATTCAATAAATGTTACTTAATAAATTAGTACTGTTAAATCGGTACTCACCGGTTCTTTTCTTGAATTTTCTGGCAATTTCCCACGCTTCTGGCTTCAATTCTGCGGCTGTTCCTGTCGCGGTAGACAACTACATATGCAACTTTATTTATAAATAGAGCGCCCCTTACGATAGTTGTTAAGAACGCGGCCAAATTGTTAGGTTTTTTGCACTGTGTCCAAGGCGTTTTTATTTTGTTTGATTTTTTATTTTAAATAAATATTTTGTTAAATAGCGATTTTTACGTCAAATATTAAATTCATATCACAAAATATTTTTAATTGTAGAAATATATATAATATCATGCAATTATTCATTCTATATATATTTTATAATAAAATTTATAATTGTTGCGGTCTTTAAAAAAGGATAGTCGATTGATCAGGTGATGACCACACGTATCACGTGATCTGAAAATCAGCTTCATACCGCTTTGATCGCACTCGACGGTGACCGGACTGACTGCCAAAAAAAGATCGAAAAATGACTCAAATGTAAGTTTCCCTTTATTTTATTAAATTCAAATTAGGAATAGGAATATATTTAATGGGCAATCTTTTAATAAATGATAAACAAACGAGGACAAAACTCATATTTTGGGAGTAATATCATACTTGGGTGCAGGAAACAGTACGTTTAGAAGTTCTAACCTGTTTTTAACGCATTGTCGCCTATGAGGTCCATACATGTTAATGTTTGGACCTCATTGGTACTAGGAGTGCTTCAGACTGACAGAAATGTAACATTTTTGAAAAAAATCCAATTATTGGCTGCAAAAAAGAAGAATGAAATTAGGTCAATTTTCAGCATTTCTCTGCCATAGACTGTAGGCCCTAGTTAAGAAATGGACACACACAAATCCAAATTTTTAGCTTCCGAGAGCTGTTATAAATTTATTATTAATGCCAAAAACTTGTCCATAAAGAGTCCAATAGGAGTTTTTATGCTCTATCTGATGGTATGATTTTTATAAAGATTTGGAAACCAGATCACAATGAAAAATTGCGACAAAGTGAAAAAATTGTGCAAAACAGAAATTTCATTTTCCCATAGAAAACGCATGGAGAAATGGCAATCTCACCACACACAAAAATAAGGGTTTGCAATTTATCTCTAAATCCTTATTTAAAATGATCATATAAACTTGTCCTTACTGTCAAAAGAAGCCCCTGAATTTTCTCTTTCCATACATGCCAAACACAAGTTGATAATCAATTCAGATCACATTTTTCTAGTAGCCTGAACTTCCCCGAAAAAATGTGCCATATTTTCCCCTAAATCAGCCTGTTTTATGCCGACACTTTTCAGTGTGGCTTCAGACACCCTACGTATAGATTAGTGTTTTGTCTAGGCCCTAGGCTAGTCTAATGCAATGCAAAAAAGTAGAAGGTGCAGCTGTTATTAAATATTAATGTTAGTGGATTTGACTTTTGAGTCTTTAATACTAACTTTTCTCATTCATTCATCATTCAATTGTTCATCCACTTATTTTCCATGGCATTGGTTGTGAAGATTTGAAGTTGACGTTTCGTTGGTGTTCAGCTTGTTGCTAGATTGAAGGCTGCAGGAAATTAGATCTATTCTAATTTACAATTACACAATCTTTTCTTTTATTTCTTTGACTTTTGTTTTAATTTATGTGTAATTCAACTGATTAAAAAAATATCAATACTGTATAAAGGGGGGGGGGGCAAAGTTAAAGTTAGGTTTGTGCACCAAAATTTAACTTAAGATTAAACATGAATTTATTTTTTATTCCACAAAAATTTTCAATTAATGTTCTTTATATTCTTATGAGTAAGTGTGCAAAAAATGTCATAAAAAGTTGAGAGAAATATACGATTTTCAAAGAAAATATTTTGGCTAGTCATTTTCAGATTGAACAAAAAGATGATGCCCCATGATTCAGGGTTTTCAATGAGAAAAGCTGCAATTTGAGGCCGTCACATGATATGCCTGAAATTCAATATTTCTCCACCATTTTGAGTCAGATTTTTTAATGAATATCTGTATGTATTTCAGGTGTAAAGTTTGCAATCATTGTGTATCTTCTTTTATTAGAATGGCGCAGATACGTGTATGTGCAGACTTTGGGCAACTTATCATATACATGTAGACCCCAGAAATGGTGGCATTGTTTTTCTATAACAAGATCTGTATTTTATTTTATTTTTTTTCTTCCCTGACCTTGTCTTTTCTTTTTGTCTTCTTTCTTTATCTTTTGCTGTTTTTACCCGCTTTTCTTTGATATTTTTTCTTGGTATCCTTGGTTATCCTTGTTCTCATGAAATTCAGGTTTTCACTAAAATTGTAAGTTTAGTTTTTATTGTATTGTTAATTCCTGCAGTAAACTAGTAAAAGGTTTGAGTGCAAGAAAGGTCAAATACTGTTTATGGTTTTACTTATAAATACTTATTTGCTTTTCTTTTCTTTATCTAGAAGTCTTGGTAAAGCTTGAGGATTGGTGATGGAGACTGACAGCCTGTCTCGGCCACTTCTCTTCCCCTGTGCCGATAGAGTAAAGGTACCACAGGTTGGGTCTGATGAATCAAAACTCAAAAGCCAATTCTCCTTCCTGTCACAAAGTTTACCTCCAACTCGTACCCAAGATGCACAGGGTAAAATCCATCATGACTATGTGAAGAAGATAAGCGCTGATCTCCTCTTCAGTGAAGCCGTAATTCGCAAACATGCAGCTCATACACTTCCATACAACAAGGTAGATCTGAAAGGAACTTTTGATTCCAAAGGAATTGTGAAGAAGAAACCACTGAAAAAGATTGGTACTGTTGGAAGGCATAACCAGCGTGGGTACGAAAAGAAACATGCTCCTTGCCACATCACTACCGTATCAGAACACAAGCTTAAGCCACTCCAGCCCAAAAAGAAAAAGATAATTCCTGATAGAGATGATGAAATTGTGTCTGAAGCTGGAACTGTTCTCAAAGGGAAAAATGCATTCCTCACTGAAACAGAGCAAGAGAATGAATTAGAAGAGGAAGTAGAGATCAACACAGATTCCCAGCATGATTCAAAGACGAGAACAAAAGAATCTCAGAATTGGGATTCTCATGTCTTGATGAACCTTAGCAAAGCGACAGCTAGATGGATCGTCAACGAGCGAACACCTCAAGGTCCACAGAAGGACAGACTAACCAAGCTTCTCGTTGAGAAGTTTGGAGAGTCTTCACAGCTTGATACTCTTATCAGAGATGACACCAGCATGAGTGAGACTGGGCTAGCTGAGCCAACAGAACAAAGAGCAGATAGCAGAACCTCAAAGAAACAGAAACCAGTGCTTTCTGGGGGTAGAAAAAGTTCTAGTGCCAAGGATAAGAAAGAAGGAGAAGGTGGTGAGGATGAAAATGATGAGGAAGACATCAATACACAACCTTTAGCATCATTCTATCGTCTTCCTGGTGGAGTCAGACGGAAACAAAGACAACTTGCCATTGATAGTCTCGGTAATCCTCTCATATTTAATTAATTTTTTTTTAATTTTTAGATTGAATTAAAAAAAGCTCTTAAATCTCTTGACATTTTTATTATGTACCTTTCGAGTAAATTAGTGTAAATCAAGATACTGTCTGTTCCTGCTTCCTGATTACTATTCACCAAACGTCAGCCACAATCACATTTTGCTTGTTACATATATTTTAAGATGAAACAAGAATCTTATTTTTCATTGAACTTTTTCTAATTGTGATCAAAGAATGCAAACTTTCTAATATGCAATCTTTTTTTTGGAATTCAGACACTATGATCTTGTTTGTATAAGATAGGATTTCATAATCAAGATAACCTTTATGTCATTGTCATTACAAATACAGGGCAATTGTACATTTGAGTACATCGTTATATTGAATTAAAAATTGGTTAATGATGGCATGTTTTCTTGCAGGTGCCATCAACACAACTGCTCAAGACATCCAAGTATTCCGTCGTAAACCCAAGCCACCTCCTACTCTCAAGGATGTGATGAATCCAGCCATTGGTGATAAGATGCTTGATACACACAACCAATTTGAGCAAGAATGGTTGCTTGGTAGGTACTGTTTATCGGTGTTAGAAGTCCCTGATTACATCACACCTTTAAAACTGAAATATGTTTTTGCATATGAGGATGAGAGTCCAACTTGATAAAAATATTACATTTACAGTCATTCTTAAATTTCTATGTTTGTGGATAAATAAAAACTCTAACCATTTGATAATTTTTGCAATGTAGGACACTAGGACAGTAGAAGAAAGATAGAGAAGAACTTTTCATTGATTCAGTTTATGTCTGCACCATTTGTAAGATGTATTAGGTTAAGTATTATGGTCTGACAGTATACTTTTGACAATGTGTAGTAGAGGCTACAGAGTGATACTTGCATATTTTATTTCAAAAACCTTCACTTCATTCATTGAAATTACTATTAAAGTTACTCGGCCAGCCAATTGGTACCTTTCATGATAACAATGTTTAACTGGAAATTATTATCTAGGATTCCGTAGAAGTTACCGTAGGATGGCATAAATTCATATAACAAATAAATTTATAAAAGGAATCACATAACCGTGGACTATTGAAGAACATGAATGATTTTATCCTGTCTAAATATATTCACTTTGAAACATAACATGCTCTCCATTCTATTCCCATTATTACATCACCAAACCGCAGGTGCACAGTTGATTCATCAGCCCGGTGATTCAAATCTCTACCTGGATTCTGGCAACGTGTATCAGGTCTCAACAAGGAAGAGTTTCCCTCAAGATCCTTTATCTTGGCACACTGAGAGCAAGAAGAAAACTAAAGATCAAAAGAGCAAGAAAGAACGAGGGAAGAAGAAGATAGACATGCCTCAGCACGGCTACAAAAAGTGGAATAAACTTCCACAGCCCCTGCAGGTAAATATACAGAGGGGGAATTATTCCTTTATTCATCACTTTTTTTTAACCTTAAAATCTACAGTAAAAATGATTATTTGTAAAGCAAGATATTGTTCTGTTTTAAAACTGCAATTAAATGTTCATGTAATGTGCATTGTACAAAAATTATATTAACTGAACGTATTGAGTAAAATGAATGTCTACTATCGTGTCAAACATGACCTTAGTAATTACTATTTTGCATCACATATATTTGTACACCTAGACACTTACAAATCAAAAATCAAATTAAAAAAAAGGAAAAAAATTGTATACCTCTTTAGAAATCAAGATTTTAACCTCTTTTGCTCTTGTGCTTCATGTGCATTTTTGGGTGGGTAGCAATTTCTTAACATAATAAATCTAACATAATTACAGGGGTGTCAGAAAATATTTCTTAGATCTGCATGACGTATGGCTTGGTTACAAACTGACGTTTTTACACAGCCAATTGTAAAATTATAACAGTCAATTTTGTCCTTTTTTATTGAAATGTAAGAATATATAAAATATATATGATTAGAGTGTTCCATGTGATATTTGCATTATCGATATCTTCTATAGATTTGATTTTCTTTCACATATATTTGTTACCTCTATCACATATGAATATTCATCCCAATTGTTTCAGGAGGAACAGATGGATATTCATGAAGCAGGCTATGATGCTGAAGCCCACAGGGAACCAGACCCAACAACTCTCAAGAGACATAAAGAGAATCCATCGCTAGTTCAGCTCGGTTAGTCTCACTTCATTCAAATCACCAGTGCTCTCCATTAATAGAACAATTACACAAACCAATTTCATTTATGAAATTTTAATTTTTTATCACTTTAAGATAAAAGAAACCCCTGGGAAGTGAAAATTTGTTATATGAGTCCCTGGTAAATATAGCATGTACCAAGGATGTTAGAAATGGAAATGAGGAGATTTATGAAAGCAGGAATCCATTGCAAAAAAAACAATGTTTCAGAAACTTGATTTACACCCAATCAAATATGCCTACCGGTAATCAGTGATATAGCTACAGTAGTTGACCCAACCTGCATAGATTTCTGACCACCACTCATCATGTAAAACACTATTTCTGACCTCCAATTATTTCAAATGAAAAGTGTTTCAAACACAACTCCTTGCAAAGAAAAATTGCACTTGTGTTAATTTCCATCTTTAATCTTGTTTTTTGTGTGCATAATTTACAATTAATATTTGATAAATAGTGGTTTATTTTCAAATATTTGCTAATGTCAGGTCATCACTACATGATACTTATGTATTGCTGTAAAATTGGGACTACCACTAAAAAGGCTCAAGCTAGAACACTGCAGTAATTAGGACTGAGGCTTTATATTTTAGATTGAGTCGAAATGCAACACTATCTGCTCCATGCCTCTGATGAAATGAAGAGACCATGTATTATGGACAACCACTTTAAGAGGCAAAAGAAATGACAGATCCAGATAGGGGCACATCCAGCCCATGCCCCCTCCCCATACCTTTGAGGGGCAAAAAAAATAATTTTGAGGGGAATATGTCAAGCATATTCATTTTTTCTTGGGACAAAATGACCTCGATTTGGTAGTGAAGACCTTTTTTTTTTGCTTGTCAAATTTTTCCTGTGCAAAATGCCCCCCCCCCCCCATTTTGGAAAATCCTGGATCTGCCCCTGGGGGAAAGTGCTTGTGCAGATGAATGGTGATGATAGATCAATATTTCTGTATTTGAGAATTCTAGCTATTTTTTTAATGAATTCAGTGAACAAGGCATGGTATCCCTTCCCCCCTTTTCTCTTAATGTATTCAGTTGATGAATGGCGGAATAAATGGCACCTTGGTAGCAAGTGGTACGACAGCTCCATCAATGACCTTGAGAAAGACATGAATGACATCAACGAGCATGTGAGACTACAGGCCATAGCAACCATCGCTAAGGCAGCTACATTCAGACCACCTGATGAACCAGGAAGTGTTCCTCTTTCAAGTGAGTGTCATCAACTTTAAAAGAAATTAATCTCACAAAATATGTGGGCTTTTATAATCCAATTATAAACAGTGCCTAGACATTGTGAAGGATTTTGCTATCAGAGGGATAGGGATTTAAAATCATAAGATATACATGCACTACAAAATAATAATAATAATTGGATGTGGTTGACAAATAAGAGATAGATCTGAGACCAAGAGAAAACTCTCTGTATCTTATTATATTTCAAACTGATGTAACACAATTGTTGCGATACATATAGCAATTTGTTTTGGATGCTTCCAATGACTTCCTTATAATGAGCTCTTGCTTTTGGATAGAAATCTTTAATTCATATTGTATGATGAATTGGAATTTGGGATCCTTAATACAGAAGTATACCTTAATTTCTTTTATTGTTAATTAAAATTTCATTATTATAGAGCCTTCAAAGGTCAAAAGTCGGCTTACTGGAATCTTCAATAAAATTGGAAAGGATGCTACATCTCACGGTGTCCTCCCAGCAAAACTTTTAAAATGCGTTGAGAAATCCTTGTTTGATCCCAGTCCAAGAGTTTGTGTGACTGCTGCCATCGCTCTGTATACACTCAACAGACCAAATGAAGAGGTAGGAGTTTGTAGTGTTTCTTTCTCAAATTAGCATAGTCTTTATTTCATGCGCTTTTGTAGGAAGTGAGGAAGAGGACCAATTAGGGATTAGTTGGTGAGCAGGCATTAACCTGTAGATGTAGGTATATATTTGTTTGCTATAAGCTTGCTTCTATTCAGTTACAAGCTAGAAATGTTGCATTTTAAATAGATTCATGCTGTCTTATAAATTGGGTTTCAATAGATGCTTCTGTTTTTTATGCATTTTTCTGTGTGATTTGGGTTAGAGGGTTCGATTAGCATTGCAGCACTTAGTTCAAATGATTTACTGTGATAATAAGGTACCGGTAATAGCAAATCCTTATATGTTTAAATGAAAACGATGGGAAAACAAATCTTGAAATCAATGCATTCAGAATAACTGAGATGAGATAAGATGAATAGATGCTGCCAAATTAATGAGAGAAATTTAAACTTGCTCTTGCAAACTAGAATCAGCAAGAGTAACAGAACTAATGATCCCTTTAATTTGGACATTCTCATTGTCGCTCTTCTGTTCTAAAAGTTATTGTAGCATTCTTCATATAAGTATCAATGTTTGTCTTACATTTTATGTAGTAATTCAATTCTCTTCATGTAGGTCAATGTTTATTTTCTAGTTTTAACTTGATTAGATTAATTATTATCTTCATTGTTTTGTTCACTCTTTATAGTAGAAAACGTTCTCTCTTTGTTCTGCTTGTTGCATGCCAAACATGTTTCTTTGAGAAGATGGTGTCATTGATTTTCTCATAGTGCATGTACATTTTGAATAAGTGTAATAAATGTAATAATTTCCTTTAAATTTTTTTTTGCAAGATACCATAATTTTGAAAATCACACTTCCAGATTTGTTTATATGCCATTTTGACAAGAGTTAAGACAAACTTTTGTAGACCGGTATACTATATTCATCATTTTTATAATAGAAGGATGCACAAGAAAAATATTTCATATATGTATACATCATATTGGTAATAATATGAGAAGTGAGATTTATAGATAAAGTCAATGGCGACAATAGTCAAATATGACTAATTGCCACTAAAACCAACATAAGAAGAAGAAGAAGATAATTGAAGCATGTTTATTTTTTTTTAATTTGTATCAAATATTTTTATATCAATGACACTATCTCAAACTGTTACTTTGTGTTTGTTTACATTCACTTTTCAATTGTCTGATTAGTTTATAATTTAGAAGTTTCTTATCTCATCCTGCATGTTTTGTTTTATTTTACCATCTCATTTATATTTCTATGCTCTCATTAATATACTGGATGTTTAGCCACCTTATGAACAGGTAAGCTGGTGATAGTATAGTATGAATGTGAAACTAACTGTGAGCTAACCTATATATTGAATTTGTATTGTGTGTGCAGCTGTTTAAATTTAAATAAAATATAAATCGAGCCATTTATAATTTTTAAGGAACAGTATAATACCAGCGCTGCATTAGGTATCGTGAGTGCATGTATAGGTATTGATAAAAGATGTGTTTGTGCAATATGTTACCATTTGAAGTTTTTCGCAAATTTGCTGTTTATTTTTTATGATGTAATCACCATACATTGCATGTTGTGTAAGAATAAGAATAAATAGGCCTATAGTAGCCATGATCAACAGTAACATTGAAATTCTTTTCAAAATTTGACCAAAAGGGGTTCGCAATTGAGAATATCCCTTAGGTACCCATTACTAAATGAATTATAGCATTAACTATACACAATGTAATACAGTGTGCATATATATTTGGTCCATGTTATTTATTGGTTTTCTAATGATGTGGATAAATACTGTAAATATATATTCCTTGTGGAATAGAAGGAGGTTAAAATGAAAATCTTGTTGGATTCCTGCAAACTTTTATCATTTGACTTTTCTTGCTTGCCCTGCCCCTCAAAACAATTCATATGCTTCAAATTATAAAAAGTACACACATGACCAGAATTACTAGATCATTCTCACATGTCTGGTTCTTTATTAATCTATCTGAATGCAATTACATTCCACAAAATGAAAAGTAACTAATAGTTCTACCAAGCTTTCACAACTTTACTGTTCACCTTCAACAATTAAAACAATTGTTTAGGTCAGTGAATTTTTGTTTTTGTGTTTTGTTAGATATTGATGGATTATAAAAAAAAAGTCAGTTTGATTCAGATAATACTTATCAGGATCATTGATGCCAGTCATGCCAATAGATATTGTCATTGAAAGTGTGACTCATTTATATTTTACTGCCACTTATTGATATTTATGAAGTAAGATGGTTGACTAGTCTGTTAATTCTTTGTTATCCCATATAACTATAACTTGTGTAATGTATACTCATTATTAAATATATAATTGCAAGGCTGAATCGTAATTCAAGAAATCAATTTTTCACGAGCACATATAACCATTCTGTATGCAATATGATACTGTTGAAATGACAGACAATGATTTCTTATTTGCTGTGAAGTTATATCCCATCTTTCATTGAAAAAAATGAAAAACTATCACATGCATCAAGCATATACATGCAATATGCTACATTGTTTTTGTGGGATCATATGATTCAGTGTGATCTTAATAGATCTTTGCCATTCCTATTTCAATTGCAATGTCATAGTAAAATACATTTCCCAATTTGTGTCATATTATAGAGAATATAAAAAAGGTAGATGATTTGAAATGTTCTGATGTTTTATTTTTTCATTTTAATGGCTAATTAAAGAAGAAAGGGACATGTGACTCAGTCCGGTTTATGAATGTACATAAATATTTAGTGAGATAATGATGAGTTTGGGAAAATACTGTGTTTGCTTTATGAATCATAATTGTGAGAATTGGAAATACAGGCTATACAGTAAAAGAGAAACAGATATATGAATCTATGACTAATCTTTTCTCTGGTTTTTAATAAGCTTGATTATTTTCTGCATTTCAGGCAAGAAAGATCTTGAAGGATGTGATAAAGTCTGGAAGTGGGCCTGAACGTTGGGCAGCAGCTCAGTGTCTAGCACATGCTGGCGTCTGTGACTCCTTCGTGGTTGGTGAACTAGTCAAGCAGCTCTTTGACTCTGAGAACATGGTCAAGCATGAGCAGTGTATTCGACTCCTGACAAACCTCAGTAGAGGATCGTCTATCGTACATTCAATGGTCGCTGAACAGCTAAACAGTACCAGTTGGAGGCATCGTATTGTAGCTTGCCGGACATTTCCTCGCCTCTATGGCACTATCAATAAGGTATGGTGAACTTTAACTTCCAGGGTTAATGTTATAAAAACTCTTAAAGACATTGTTCTGACATTGTTTAAGTGTCTTTAATGTAATTTGTTATATATAGAACATTCATGACTTCTGGAATGCTCCCCTCAGAATTCTTAATCATGGCTGATAACTATGTATTACTGCTATTAGCAAACAAGAAGTATTCAATTTCTCCTATGAATATGTTTGCTTTCTACTTTGCTTAGAATGAACTGTACAATAGATTTTACAATTCACCAAACTTTTCAAATTCATAATGATGCATTCATATATATTTTGACCCAAAATTTAATTATGTTATATAATTTGTTTGAAATGAACCCTAATATCTGAATATTTAAATGTAATTCAATATTTTATTTATATTAAATATATCAGGACATCACCCACAAGCTTAGTAATCTGATGTGGAATGACTGGCATCGGGAGGTCCGAACCACCGCTGCTCAGACTCTAGGCCGTACAGGACATGGGAAGGACGTCCATGATGATCTAAGAGATAGGTTACTCAACGGAAGTGAGAGGGATAGGATTGATGCACTGCAGAAGATTGGACATCTAGGTGAGTCTTAGATGAGGGTCACTCAATCTATCTGGTCGTTGTCCCACAAAGATTCAAATATGACTTTTTGGTTTAATCCCTATTAATGATTAGAGAAGAGATAGAAATGAATTTGTAAGAAATCCAGTATATAAACTCTAATACAACACAATTTTCCTACCAGGTATTATGACAGCCCGCCTCCTGCCATCATATCTGAAATGTTTTGATGATCCCTACATCGCTGTGAGGATAGCTACCACCGAGACGGCTAGTAAGCTAGAACTCAAGGATTCAGATGTTCTCAGGAAGCTGCTTTTCTTGACAGAGTTTGACAGCAACTGGAAGGTCAAGGCACATGCTCTCAAAGGTATGCTTAAAAATGAACAGGTTCTACAACATGATTTGAATATGTGTGTACCTGAGACATCACCCTGTGGAAGGTCCACTGTAATACAGCATCATATGGGAGCGGGTATGTGAGACCCTGATGATATCCCTTCATTACAGGATTAAAAAAAAAAATTTGATTGATCATTTATTTCATTCAAATAAAATGATATTTCTAAAGATTAAAAAAACAGCAAACAAGAGTGAAAGATGTAGAGGAAGCTGTAGGTTCATCATGTAATCAGTCCTGCAAAGGACTGTTTTAATGATGGAACAAAGAAAAGTTGATGAAAAATGAAATTGGAAAAGATTGAGTTGGAATTGAAGCACAAGAGAGAGGTAGATGAAAGAGGATATATATTTTTAGGTGAGCTGAAGTTTGACTGATGAAATGTATTTTTTATTTATTCTTTGAAAAAAAGTTACAATAGAACAACAATTTATTTATCTTTAAACTTTTGCTTGTTTTTAATAGCTCTTGGAGACATAGGTGAATCTAACAAACACATAGAGAGTGCTGTGCTGTGGGCTCTTAGGTTTGAATCTCAGGCTGGTGTGAGAGCGGAAGCTTGTCAGACGATGATTAAACTAGGCATCAAAGATCCAGAGATACCTGCCATGCTTCAAGAAAAACTACTGGTAGAGCCCGATGAAGTTGTCAGAGAGTAAGTACAGGATGAATTTTGATTTGGTGAGGTAAATGAATCATCAGCCTCACTTTCATCTCCATAAACCTCAACATGATCATCAATATCACCCCATAATTATTACAATCATTGAATTCACCATCTCCATCTTTGTTGTCGTTGTCATTATCACTATAATATTCATATCATCATATTAATCATTATTAGTGTTGAATACCATCATCATCACCATATTTATCATTGCCATATCCATAAACTCTCACCCTGTTGTCATAATCAGTTTTTTTTTTACATAGTACCAACAATCAATGGAGGCAGAAATGTCTTGACATCATACATGTATATATTTTTTATCATGAAATGTCACTTGCTGATAGTTGGCACATCAGCAAATTCTGAAATGACATCGAATCCAAGTTAAAAATACATGAACTGTTCATTTAAGCCAGTGACATCGGAACATTCTGATCAAACAAAGAAGGGGAGGGGCAACCCATTCTTTACACACAATGGTTTGGCCCTCCTTAACTTTGCCTGACCAGAATGTTTGGTGCCCCTCTGATTTGAGCGACAATACATTCCCAAGGAAGTTTATATCTTAAATGATTGAAATTGAGCCATGAAAGTATATAAATTACTTATTCCTATAGTGACCATGTATGTTAATAATCTGTTTTAAAAGTTTATCATTAGTCACTTACGTAGTAATCACCTACCTACATTGACAGGCAACTTGCAATAGCTTTAGAATCGTTTGGTGTGAGTGCTACCGGTGACATGGAGATGGTCCAGCAGATAAAGGATGAAGTAAGACGTCTATGCACCCGGTATAACATCGCTGCTAAGATCACGCTCAATGAGGAGAGGGAGGACCTAGCACACCAGCATAAACGCTTCTTTGATTCTTCTCCTGCTCCAAGTGAACTTGTGGTGAGTTATCAAGAAACTGGTTTGCTCTTTATTATTTTTTTTTAAAGTTTTAAGATTGAATTGAACCAGTTTATAACTTGGTGGTGTCGCATTAAACTGTTTGTAAGTATTGCTCACCTTTATATAGTGACCTGGTCTTAGATGCCTTTAATATCACATTCTTAATAGTTTTTATTCCCATTTGCTAAATTTGTAATCCAATATTTGTAGACTGAAATTCTTATTGTTAACAAGCATTTGTGTGCAATGTTTTTTTTCTATTTGTCAATGTTTAATTAGGATCTTTGGAAATTCACTCCCACTGTGTTAACACAGGCAAAAAAACATTGGACTCAACTGGATCACAAGTTGTGTGTAAAACAATGCGTAAAAACTTCATGACATAACTGCCTATTTTTCATTGCTAGTCTAACTTCTCAGAAATTTGTGAAATAAATTTCTTATTCTAAGATTACAATGATTTTTTGGTGTGAAGGGAGGAGATTCTTTTGTTAGGCTGTAGTGTATTCATGCAATGTGAAAAATCTGATCATCCTCCACAGAAATCTGATGTGTATATGCCCAGCCCATCTACAACACGCCCTTCAACCAAGCACAGTGTGCGAACTGTGACCCCATCAATTTACATCAGCGTGGATGATGACTATCGTCCTGGAACTGAGACACCCGAGGTTGACTTACCTAAGACACCCGGAAGCATTGTTCCCACTGATCTCATGGGTAACCGACTCAGTCCTGCACAGCAGGGCAGCCGCCCTAACACCGGCAACACCCTGGGCAGGACAACACCTGCAGGGACTCCATCGGGCTTGGTGAGGACCACGTCCGCTGGGAGACGAACCCCTGAGGAGAAGCTGAACAAGCTGATCGAGGTCTATGAAGGAACAGCATCCCTTGCTCAGTACCAGGAGTTCAAACAAGGAGACCTTGATGCCAAAGACGATGGGAACGTGCGGAAACTGTCTCAGATACCAGAAGCACCGACGGAAGAGGTTTCTGGTGAAATCACAGGTCAGAGCAAAGTCCTGGAGGATGATGAAGGCAACAGTGATGTCTTCACCTCGGATGTTGCAGAATCACGCCTTGATCAGACGGTGATGGATAATGTCGATGTGCCTCTGATGGGTGGTGATGTCATGATACCATACCCTCGGAAGGACCGCAGGAAGAAGAGCGCGAATGAGGAGCAAGTGAATAAGGACGATGCTGAGGATAGTGATGAATATGAGATGGATGATGACTTGGGAGATGATGAGGAAGATGAGTTGAAGAAGTCAATCCTTCGTCCAACTCCTGAACCGGGATCAGTGAGTCGAATGACATCCGCGACGCGTAAAGATGACTCAAGACCACCATCTAATTGAAATCGAGATGAAAAACTATATGGATTATTAGTAAACTGCCAGAATATATCCTTCTATTGTAAAGTATGCAAGTCAGTATTAATGTAAAATGGATTTTGAGGTCAAGACCACTTCATCTTTCAAAGAAGTCGGGGTTTTGAATATTTCTAACCCACATAAGAGCCAATAGTTTATTTAATTTTAAGAGAGAAAATAAATCTTCTTTGAATAGCTATCAAGATGGGTTTTATATCTTATATTATATATGACAGAATCTGTAAAAGCTTGGGTTTAATATTCTAAAGCTGTCAATAACAGGATAACGTGGGAGGCAGTTTCTATTGTACTCATAATAATACTAAGAGTATACTTATTTTGAGCAAAAATGTTAAGTATGCTGTTGAATCATGATGTCCTTTGAATCAACAATGGCTTTATTATATCAGTATTACTTCCGTCCAGATTTGTTAACTGATCAAAATCTCACCTTGAATATGGTACTCTTGAAATTATTATGCAAAGTCTTGATTATGCAATATATTTTAATTCTGTCAATCAAATATTCCAAGTCGTCTTCCTGTGCCTTTGTTGATATAGTATTTGACATGTAAAAGTGGGTCACTGCTTGTCTCAATTTTAATTTGGTGTGGAAGATCAGATGATTTTATTGCTGTTTGTGAACAAAAGAATATTAAATGTTCTATTATGTATTCTAATCATGTACTTTAATGCTTAAAGTTAGTGGATTCAACAAGCAATCCTAATTATTGGACATAGTAAAATTGATGTAGAAAATATGATTTTGACAGAAAGTGCATTATATTGTTGGCTTTATCTTGAAAAGCTCATTTATCAAATGAAACTGTACAATGCCATCTGTAATTGATTCTTCCACCTCACCCTTGTCATATTATTAGTAGTTAATTTAGGAGCTAATTGCCTTTTTGATTGCAATTATATTGGTACTTGTATTCGGTAATAACTTAGCCGTGAATGGCTAAGTGGATATATACTGTGCTTCAGACATATATTAATTAGTGAACAAATAGAGTGAACAATTTTTCTTCCTCAGTGCCTCAAAAAGTTTACCAATTTGGCAGTTTAAAATATTATTATGACATTTGTGGTTTAGCAACTGACTGACTTTTACTTAAAGTTTGACTGTTATATTATGGGTCGATTTGATTTTTGTGAATTTTTATCTTGAAGAAAATATATATGTATATTATAGCTTGAACAAAATTTACTATATTATATATTTAAAGGAATTAATATTTGTAATGTGTGAATATTTTGGGGGTTTCTGTGCATGAAAATTAAAGATTGTACATGTATATGTACTTACCTAAGCCAAATTATTGGAAGTGTAGTGTTTCTTAATTAATATCTGTAGAACAAGACTTTACTTCAAGTAAACACAAAGGGACACCTATTTTCAGTGACATCACTTTTATTCTGTACATAATTCTGTACAAAGTTGACAAATTCATCATAAATTACATCTCACACAATAACAGCTACAAAAAATAAAACCCTCATGAACAGAGCAAATCCAAATGAAACATAAGGGGAAACATTGACAAGACTAGTTTAATGTAAATTTCTTCTGGTTTCCAATATTCAAAGGCCTTTTGATTTATGTCTATCTATATGTCAAATATTAAGTGCCCGTTATTTCTAATATCTAGTGCACACTTTCACAATTTGCACCACGATTGTAACTATGGTCTTAATCGTAGTGATAGTTTCATATCAGTTGTCAAAATCGTATTGACCATAGAAATTTTTTGAACGGTTCAAAAATTTCCGCATCCAGTTACAAAAGGCCAATTGCGGCGTTCATAAAGGATCGTACGACAGTGGGACCATGGTATAAATGAACATGAATGACATGGAAGCATCCTGCACATTTGTTGTTCCAAGCATTGAACTATCTCACATTTCATAAATTATTCAATATTTCTACTCCACACCACAAATCTGATTGTATGTCCCATGAGCATGATCTGACCAATGAGGTGATACATTATACATGAAAATCACTATGAAAATTATGTACACATTTACATTTATATGACAAGAAAATATGGGATTATTCAATAGAGCCCTAAGAGTTTCAAAGATACACAAAAGGCAATGCTAATAGTTAAGCTTTCATCTGTATCATTTACAAGATGTTATCGAGTATTACCGTCTGACAATTTGCTACTGTACATTTTATGATTTAAAGCAGAGTTATTTCTGCATGATTTCCTTTATGAGATGTGGGTAGTTAATGAATACTATACCGTACTGATCACTTTGTATTTATAATAGTGTCATCATATTCAACAATAAGATATTGACAACTTTAAAAGCGAGGGCTGTTGGGAGTAATAAGGCCACTTCTTTTGGGTTTCCAGAGAGTACAGAAGCAACTTTGCTTGAAATATCAATAGTTTTATTAACATTTAGCCAAAGGCTTATCAAAAATCAAAGAGACAAATGATATCTTGCCTTGACTGCAACCATTCCAAAATAACACTGAAGGTATTGCAGAATCCACAAACATAATTTTACCCATACTGAAGAGTAATATTAAAATCCATATACATATATACTTCATGGATAGGAGTGCAGGAAAAGTCTTCCTGAAGGGAAAAGATGTTCTGTTGAGAACAACTTTCTATTTGTGGAAGAAAAAGGAAAAAAGATAAGTTCTGGAAGCATGAAAGCTAAAGCCTAAAGCTAAAAGCAGCTGAAGATTTGATCATTTAATCGAGCCAATTAGTCATCATTTGAGACGTTTACCATTGTTACTTAATCATAAGACAGCTACTGATTGTGGAAGGAAAAGAAAGAATTGATTTTGTAATAAAATGATTAACATCATTATCTTTGATGATCACTGATCTTGTACCAATTTCTCTGAGAACAAAATTTTCATGAATAGACATAAGCCTAGCATATCAACAATGATATGAATATAATAACAAGGATCTAATATGTCGCAAAATAGTTGCTTGATAGACACGACTTCTTGATCTCTCCATGTTCAAAGCGCCATATGAATTTTTGTCTTCATGGATTATATAATAGCAACATTAGTAGTTCTAATATTCCCACTCAGATCGAGCAACTATGTCCTGACTTGGCTTTGGAGATTAGCATCCAAAAGGTAGGTTCATGGATAATGTACAAGCCATTAATTTTTTATTATTTCACATACTCTATATCTCTTCGTTATCTCCAAAATAGCTTTCAGAGTCAGGATACAAAGGGACTGTTTCATGAAAACTTTTCACACTGACATCCGACAGTTAAAATAGTAACAGTCTGACAACTTGTCCGACAACAAAATGTCAATGGAACAGCTCCCAGATGCTTGATCACAGATGACAGAAACCTAAATCTTCTATCTACTCCTCGTCCGAGCTCTCATCGCTCTCTCCACTTGCATCGCTACCAGGCTCCTTGACGTCGATGTCGAACTGGTACTCCTGATCACATCCCATGTAGGCATCACTCATGAAGTAGATGGTGTAATGATGACTGCCGGGGGATGGAGCTACGAAGTCTAGCTTGACCTTGGCCTTGTGTTGAAGGGTCAAACGCTTGATGGAGATGAGACTGTTGGTCTTGGTATCACCGATGACAACCCACCAACCCTCTTCTCGTTTCTGAAAGACAAGATTGAAGAATAAAATATTAAGAACTTTGTATAAACAAGGCAAAAGCAATTTTGTGTCTCGCCCACTTATGAAAATGACCAGAAATATCGTGATTTGCGAGGGCACGCAAGAGAATTATATCGAAACTGCATTGTGAAATGACTGGGATGGAATAATACTTGTCATCAGAGCCTTACACGTAAACTTTAATGTTGACCTGAAAATGACCTTACCATGTGACCTCCGACTGCAGCATAACATGCAGGTCCCCCAAGTCCATCTACCATCCAAGTTTGGTTGAAAAGCGACTTACGGATGCGGAGTTAGGTGTCATAAGAGAGTCTTGCATGTAAACTATAACGTTGACCTGAAAATGACCTTTGACCTTACCATGTGACCTCTGACTGCAGCATAACATGCAGGTCCCCTAAGTCCATCTACCATCCAAGTTTGGTTTAAATGCGACTTACGGTTGCAGAGTTAGGTGTCATAAGAGAGTCTTGCATGTAAACTTTAACGTTGACCTGAAAATGACCTTTGACATTATCATGTGACCTCCGACTGCAGCATAACATGCAAGTCCCCCAAGTCCATCTACCATCCAAGTTTGGTTGAAAAGTGACTTTCGGTTGCGGAGTTAGGTGTCATAAGAGAGTCTTGCATGTAAACTTTAACGTTGACCTGAAAATGACCTTTGACCTTACCATGTGACCTCTGACTGCAGCATAACATGCAGGTCCCCCAAGTCCATCTACCATCCAAGTTTGGTTGAAAAGCGACTTACGGTTGCGGAGTTAGGTGTCATAAGAGAGTCTTGCATGTAAACTTTAACGTTGACCTGAAAATGACCTTTGACCTTACCATGTGACCTCCGACTGCAGCATAACATGCAGGTCCCCCAAGTCCATCTACCATCCAAGTTTGGTTGAAAATCGACTTACGGTTGTGGAGTTATGTGTCATTAAGTTTGTGACGGACGGACGACGGACGACATTTGGATCCCTAAGTCTCGCCTTCACCTCCGGTGGGCGAGACAATAAAAGAGCAATTATTCACAGGGGGCCTGTTTCATAAAGCTTTTCTTAATTATACCCATGAATGGTGGATGTTCCTGAGCTTTATATAAACCTAAAATTGTCTTTTTTAACATAGTGGGAATGATTTTGTGTGTGTGTAACCTTCATCAAATTTGGATAATTATGAATGTTTCCTTCCAAGACGACTTTTTAACTTGAGCTGAAGGAAATTACAAGGATTAAGGATCGATCAGGCACAAGAACATATTCTAGTATTTCATGAAGTCATGTTCTACTTAATATCAACTTTATGAATCACCCCTTAGACGGTCCGTGTGGGCTGGCATACAAAAACAGTTTTTCATCAATACAGATTCTCTTTCATTTCAAGCCTGGACCCCTGAAGGAAGTATAGATTAACTTGGAGTGCAGGCAATGCTTGTCCAGAAAAAAAATCTTTCATTGAATCATGAATGAAATATCTGTTGCATACTAGAAACTATTAAAGACCATTGGTCTGCAGAATCACCTATCAAAGTACACATTTTCAGCATTGTATTTTTGCATTTTGAAAGATTTACATTTTATACCTGACAGAGAATTGCTTGAACATAACCATAGTTTGGGCATCTTTGAAAACTGCTCCTAAAAGCATAAAATGTTGATTGAACGCAGCCTTAGATACATACCTGAGGGAAGAGGGGAGCTACAACAGGTCCAGTGATCTCATCTTCTCTCTCTAATGTTACCATGATAACAACAGGTGAACCACTGAAAAATAGAAGCAAGACGAAGCATGTAAGTATTGACATACCTCATGATAATATCACCACCACCATCATCAAAATCATTACCATCACCACTAACCATAGTCATCACCATCATTCATCACCTTCACTACCACTGTAGTAACCATAGCCACTATCACCACCATCATTACCATCTTCAACCCTATCATTATCATCATCATCGTCATCATCACCATCATCACCACCGTCACCATCATCACCATCATCACCACCGTCACCATCATCATCACCACCATCACCACCACCGTCACCATCATCACCATCATCATCATCATCCTCATCATCATCATCACCATCATCACCACCGTCACCATCACCATCATCACCACCATCACCATCATCATCATCATCATCATCACCATCATCACCACCGTCACCATCATCACCACCGTCACCATCATCACCATCATCACCACCATCACCATCATCATCATCACCACCATCATCACCATCACCACCACCATCATTATCATCATCATCACTCCTACCATCATCACTTACCTCTCCAGACTGTCCGTATCCTGTACATCATACATGAGTTCAATGTTTGGATATCTGTTACAGAACCTAGCTACATCAGCCATCTGGGCATCGGTCATCTGAAGAAGCTCATGTCTCTCTTCATCCTCCATCTCCATGATATCAAAGATACTCTCTATTGACTGTGAGAAGAAGGAAAGATATATGATCACACTCTTTCTATTACAAATTATCTAGAAACCATGAGGACAGCTATTTTTTTTTCATAATTAGAATATTTGCATGTGTTGCCATGATGAAAGGCTAGCTAACTCTTTCAATACCCAGGGGAGGAAATTCAACAATCCCCATTTTTTCCTGATAATCTTTAATCCATGATCTAATGATTATTAAGTGAAATGAACCATAAGTCAAATGATTATTTATTCGCAAGAATATCTACTTTCTTACCTTTTCATATTTTCATTTATCCAGTAGTTTATTAATAAATTCAGTTCATTCATTACTTACATTCATTCATTAATTTCATAGTCTATCCATCCATGTATCCATGCAATTAATTTGGTTAATTATTTATCATTCATTTAATGATCCATTTTAAGGGGAACAATGTGTTTTATAACATAGGAATCAACACACTTCTTGGATTTTCAAATCTGATCATAATTCCTACCTTCTCTGTGCACTTCTTGACCAGTTCTACCCCAAAGTGAGGGAGTTGTTTGAGATAAGAGTCTTTGTTCCACATAGCTTGAGTGACCATCTGAGCCAGCTCCATGGCTGCTAAGGCAGGGGATAGCCACCCATTACTACTCAACACATCCACACAGGCTTGGATCAAACGCAGAGCCTGAAAAATAAGAAAAAAATCATTGAGTTTGTTTAATCCAAAGAAATTCACTTATCATCAATAGCATAATAAAGGTATAATAGTGTTGAATACCGGTGTTGTTGGTGTTGGGCGAAACTAACACCGGTCATTACACCAAACTTTAGGTGAGGCTGGTGTTAGAATTAACACCATTGGGGTTCAGTTATAGTTTACAGTTACCTAGCAGTTTTTCTACCTTTGTGTTCTCAACACCAAGTGTCTACTAAGGAGACTACTAGGGCGTGAAACAGGGCCAAAACGAACAACAACAACAACATAGTATATAGAATTACTTTTTCACAATATCGTTAGCAATCCGACCCGCTCCAATAAAACTTCAAACTACCACACACATTAGATCAGTTCTTGCAACTCCCAAAACTGTGAATACCACTCACTGATTTGTTGTATCTTGTATTCTTGTTCACCAAATACCTCCAATACTCCTCACAACTATCAATCCTACCACAGCCACTCTTACCACTACCTTTACACTCACTGATCTGTTGTATCTTCTTTAGGATATCTTCTGTATCTGACTACCATAGCAGGTAGCTATATGGATTTCAGTCAGTATTGAAATGACTTTCAATAGCAACTAACAACTACCACTCCTACAACAAACTCCCTTACGACTACCACTACAATCAATATGTTGTACCTTATTGAGAATATCTTCTGTATCTGACTGTAACTCAGCAGATAGTTGCATCCTGCCAAGATGAGCTTGGATAAGGAGATTCGTCTTGAGATGAGGATCATTGTAACGTGGGTTGCTCACTTTGTTTGGTGTACGACTTGACAACTGAGAAGACGGAAAACATATATGAGGACTTACAGTAATTGCTTTTGAGTAAAATGTGTTATCCCATCCTAGTAATAAAAATAAAAAGGTTCACTTGAATAATGAGAAAATTAAACAAACAAAACATTCAAAATTTGATCAAAATCTGACGTTCATGTAAAAGTAAGTCACTGCAATTTTAGTTTCCTTTTCTCTTAAAATGGTGATATGCATAAAATATGCGTTATGCTAAAATGAAGGCTAATGTCTCACAATCATAATCTTAATATACGTCATTACATGACATTTTGTCATCATGTAGCAATTGTTACATAGTTGATCAGCAAGCTTGCACACAACACTGATAAAACAAGTAACACCTAAATTCTTATGACATGGCACATGTGGCAGCTGATCTCATATGACATCACAAAACAAAACATTTTGAATTTTACCACACTTTTATCAACAAAGCTTCAATTTTTTTCATGATAATAATAATAATACGTTCATTTATATAGTGCTGTTACTATGTGCATATATAACTGCGCTTTGATACGTGGTATCATATTATTTCCTCGGCCATAGTTGAGCCACCATATCGGCGCTAAAGCGTCAAGGAATAAATCCTGGTACCAGGTACCTATTCACCTCACCTGGATTGAGTGCAGCACAACGTGGATAGATGACCACGATGCCTTGCTTTTATTAAAACAAACCTTACATGCAGGGGCCTGTTACACAAACCTTAGCAATTGATCATACAGTTAATTTGTATGCCTGATTGCACATAATGATCAATGTAATCAAACATTAAAATCAGTCCTACGATTAAAGCGCCCAGCTTGTGTAACTGGGCCCATGGGTGGGCTCAGCCTTTCATACCTGTTTGAGCATGGAGTCCTCATGATGCCTGATGGGAATGTTCTCATATTCCGCTGCCGACGAGATGATCTCAATCAAACCCTTGATCTTAGTCTTGTTGTTAAGTGACATGCTGAAGAGTTCTATGGTTGTGTAGTTGATGTAGTAGTAGGCAGCAATCATACCAAGGTTCAAAGGACTGATGTCCATCTCATCCTCGATGCTGATGCACTTGGAATGTTCAAGGTCTTGTAGTGTGTTCTCAACCAACTCAGAGAGATGATCCGAGAGATGGCGATGGGTCATACCTACAAGAACAACAATAATGATATTAATTATAACAGAAAAAAAGCAAAATAAAGTTGTTCATCCAAAGCTGTTTTGTTACTCAATACTTTACGCACCACTGGAACATGTTCTTAGGTGTTAAGACAATGACTTATGGATATATCATTTGCCGCATAAACAAGTCAACAATTGTTCATAATGTCACAAGTAATCAACAAATTGCTCTATGAAACTGCTCCCACAAGTGCTAGTCTTCATGTTTTTTTCAGTCTCATTGATCGAGTGCCATTGATTAAGGCTAATTGATATTAATGTTTTTGGTAAATGCCTCAGCTTAATAGCAGTAGCAAAAATAACCCAAAAAAAAGCTGTCTAAAACAATACCTTCACTTGTCCCAATATCACTAAAAGAGAACAAATTGTTTGATTCTACATCTTATTCTCATCTCACCTTGTAGATTGTAGTAGTTAGGATTCTGCGTCATTCGTCTGTAGATGAATGTCCATGTCAGGTAATCAACTGCATCCTGTTTGTTTTCTATCGTCTTGGTAACGACCTCAGCATTGAAGTGATCATGGAGGCAATGATCCAGATGAGACTGTAACCAGAAAAAAGAATGGAAGCAATTTTCACCTTGTACTTTTCATCACAAGAGCCCTCATAAAAAAAATTTCTAGAGAAAACTCAGATTATTTTTCAGGGTTTCTTCCTATGTTAAAGTCAAAGGAAAAATTGTGCTACCCTGAGATTGAGACAGCTTCTTTCATAATTCAGCCTGAAAAGCAGAAATAAAGTATATATTTGAACATTAAAAAGATCAGGTTTGGAGTCACTGAAGATTTATAATCTCTTACCTCGACTGGCAGGGGCTCATACATGAACTTCTTGTAGAAATCCTTCTTGGAGCCTTGGCACAGGACTACACACTTACTCACTGTTAGATGAAGAAAGAAAAGAAAATCCTTATAAAATCACACAAGGAAATTTAGCTTGATAATTATTTCATATTTGATTAGTAAACATACCTTAGGGAAAGCAGATAAGATTTTGAAGATGATCAAACAGCTCTTACTTCAGAAAATCACCACTATCAACACATGATATCAATTTGTAAGGTTGATATATGTAAACCCTGAGGCCATGGAATAATACTCTAATTTACCCTATCAGATATCCAAAGGTGCATGAGCAGACTACTATCTTCAGGATTGCAAAATATTTTTTTTTTATATTGCACTGCAGCTATGCCCCATTCACAACACTAGGAGATCTGTGGAACCGCTACCAAAATATGTACCACGGCTGCAGTTGCAGGCTGGTTTTACAAGCTCCATGGAAAAATGTGTAAAATCATAATAAACAGAGATGTAGGCTACATATTATTGCCTCAAATTTCACATGAAGTTTTCAATGACTATAGTTGACCTGTCAATAAAATAAATTTTTCAAAGTTGCTGAGCTCAGAAGTCCAACAGGGTTTATATCATAGAATATTGATTTACTGTATAAGAAAATTGTTCATTCCTCTATGTCTTCAAGATGCAAATATCAAAAATAAGTGGCAACAACATATTGACTGTTTACACCTTTAAAAAAAAAAAAAAAGAGTCACTGTTTTATTCTTTAGAGTTTGGACCTCACCTTCATGTTCAATCTCTGGTCTGTTAGCCCTTCCGGTCATTTGGAGTACATCAGTGATTGGGTAGTCAACATACCTAAGGATAGAATATCATTAAAAAGAAAAGAATTAAAATCATATATTGGAGTCTGTAAATGATAGTGCTAGGTCTGAGACAGCAATAATGACAGCCAGGAATGAGACAGATACACATTGTCACTGTCTCAAGACGTCTTGAGACCAACAGATGTCTCAAGACACCCATAGATGACAGACAGAAGCAAAGCAGCAAGATTGATTAATAAAAATTGGACCATTTTTCATTATGTCATCCTAAAAAATACAAGATATTTCTCTTTAAGACTGAGACACAAGACAAGACACGCAATCCCTGTCTCTAGACACCAAACACTGGCAATGAATGACAATGATTTAACTTGTTGTACCTGAATGTTGAAAGAGTACTACCCGTAGGATCCTGTAAATTAGAAATATATATCTTCTTGCACTGCTCGAAGTTAAAGTTTATATACACCCATGTATTGGTATAAATCAAATACTAGTATCACCAACATTAATGGATTTTCAAAAAAAAATGTCTCTCCTTGAACTTAAAAACAAAAACAAAAAATACAGAAAAGAAAAGCTGAATAGGGCGTGACGATTATTTACTTACGCATGTATCTTGCCATTATAGTACTGCGTATCCATGACAACCACCAGATGAGCATTGAGAGTCATTCCCCAGCACATCATCCTAGATGCTACCACAACCTGCACTGCTCCAGACATGTAGAGCTGCTCTACAACCTTCTGTTCAATCTCAGAGAGACCTTCATGGAGGTAGGCGATACCGTTACTCAGCATCTCTCGCAGCGTCTAGACGGAAAGGAAGATAAAGGTTGGTGTTGGTTGGATTGGAAATTTTTGATAAAAAAAAACTTACACTGCTTCTAAGAAAGAAAAACAATGTTGGTAAATAAGCAATAACCTGGGGGCCTGTTTCATAAATATTTACAATAATGTTGACTTTGTTATTATTGTTACTACAATGGAAACCTTGATTTTGATTGGTTGCAGATAACTGTTACTATGGAAATAACCATAATCTAAATGTTACCCCAATCATATATCTTTTCTTGAATGGCAATCATTCAAGGGATGACAGTATATCGCTATGATTGCTGAAATCAATGTGATTTATAATGAATACTGAACAGCATTAAAATACAGGCCTATCTGTGTATAATAAATCATATCAATGCCAATAGTGACTTGATAGCTGGATATGAGAAAACAGATATCTTTATTTACAAAGTGAAAATATCTTCTAAACTATTTCATCAGAATAACGCCATGAAAAGGCAAAAGACAGAGAGAGGTACAGTTGTCGCATGCATGAAAGGTTGATTGATTTGGATAATTAATTTTGTTCAATTGAAATGTATTGTAGTTTTTAGCATTCTTGGGAACACTCCCATCATGTCACATATAGTTCTTATAGTAAAGAAGTGGAATACAGACATACCTCATCAGACACTTTGCTGAGATGAGCTGCTAGATCGTCTTTATCGACGTGGAGGAACCGACTCTCGGAACCATCCTCCGCCGTCACGTAGGTCAAGAGGTCAATGGCAGTCAGCTTAGTCTGCTTACGAGACGGTACGAAGACGATGACAGGTTTGGTAGGGGAATGCTTGATGATAGCATTGTACGTGGGCTTCACCATGGCGATGAGACGTGATCCGGTGTGAGTGATGTTGAATCCCTGAATGGAAAAGGAGTGGATATCATGACAAGAATTGATAAATAAATACTTGAAGACAGTTGATTGGAATAAATATGGTAACCCTCTATGTTTACACATTAATAATGGTAAAGTTGGCAATCACTTAGATCTAATGATGATGATGAGGATGATGGTGGTGGTAGTGGTGGTGATGGTAATGATGAACATTGATGACACTGTATTATCAAGTTAAAGCTCTACAAAGATCTTTTTCATATCTATTCAACTAACATTTAGGGGATTTGACAGTGAATTGAAAACCAAGAAATAATAATACTTTGAATAATTCCAATATACATTTTACTTCCTGAAATCTTTCCTACCTTTGTGTAAGAGAGAGGGTAAGGTGCTACTGAGCAATTGTATGAAGATAACAAATTAGGCATAAGTGCAAAAGCATGTTGCATATCAAACACGCCACTATGCAAGCAAGACGAAATATGAGGTGAATGACAAAAAGGGAGTTAAGTTGAAATTCAATGAAAGCCTACCTGGATATGTAGCTCAAGAGGGACAGGTCTCACGTTGGGATGGAAGTTGAAGGTGTTAGTAGGGCTAGCTCCTAGCCACTGAGCGATATCCTTAGCATTGGCTAGTGATGAACTCAGGGCTACAAGACGGATGTTACGCTCAATCTGAGATGAGATGTACCGCATCCTGGAACAGATCACCTCAAGAACAGGCTGTGTAAAGATGAGATCGTTGAAAATTAAAAGACTGAAAACCTGGTATGGATACTGTTAATTCTAAATTGCTATACATAAATCAAGATGCCAACAAGTTTTACTTACTGGGCCTGACTTATGAAAAGAAGCTAGAACATATTAAAGATCCATATGTGCACAGTCTTGTACAATATAAAACTTGAAAAGCCTGAAATTAGAAGAAGTTAAGGCTTAAAATTAGACAAGCGCATGATGACTGGCATCTCTATTTCATGCATCTGGAATTTTTTGAGTGACTTTTTAATTCTAATTATTTTAAGAATCTCTTAGTTGTTATCAAAAGCTATCATAGTAAAGTAGTATGTCTAAAACAATAATATTTAATCGTGAACCTGTAGACAAGACTACATGCTTAACTACTTGGTACAATAAATCTGGAATGGAAGTACTAATACCATCCTCCCAAATGGTTCAGATGTTTGAAACTAGCCCACTTCCTATCTTGTCTAGTCTGTAGGTTTAACAATGACCCAATACCTTCATAGTTTATTCCTAACTACAATATGATAATCCTTCTTTGTATGTATCACTAAAACTCACCCCGTTGTCCCCACCAATCAAGTGCAGCTCATCAATGATGAAGAGGTTCACGTTCTGGACATTCTTACGCTGCTTCCATCGTCGTGACAACACATCCCATCTATCCGGTGTACTGATGATGACATTACCCTTGGCTAGGAGCTTGAGATCGGTGCTGGTCTCGCCGGTCAAGAGTACCACCTTCTTACCAAGCTGCATCTGGAACTTGAGATGCCATTCATTGTACATCTAGGGAATAAGATTGGTAAAATATTAAAATCATAAGGTGTGTTGGGAGGGTTGTATCTACCGTATTTTCCGGTGTATTAACCGCACCTTTTTCCGTCGGGGAAAACCTCGAAAATGGGGGGTGCGGTTTATACACGAACACAGAGAAATCAGACCTCAGAAACTTGATTGACTTGACGAAAATTTAGCATATATAATGAATGTGTGACATGTTTGAAACGTGGACTTGTAAAAAGAATGAAATAAAACTCACTTTACATCATCTCTGTCTTTCTCTTTTCATAATTTAATGATTTTTGTCGTGGCGTTCGCGGGACGGCCAATCCATGTTCGGTGAGCGCTCCTCGGTAGCGCCTGCCAGTGCCTGCTGGCATGGCTGGCCGGCGCTGGGCGCGTCGCAGCCTAGCGACAGGGAAACTGAAGGCGGAGCGTCGCGCAGTACCGTAGACGTAGTTAAGATTTTACCCTCTTCTGTTTGACCGATCTGCTAGTGTAATTGACAGCTAATGTCATACCTCTAATACTGAACAGTAGGGCACTAAATTTTCAAGCTGCCTACTATCGCTTTTCCAAACCAAAAATAAGAAAAATCCCAGAAAGAAACAGAAATCTTGCTCGAGGCCTTTCTAATGTGCAGCTAACTAAACTTGAAGACTGTACGTGTTGAAGCGCCATCTACCGGTATTGATTGCTTTTGCAGCAATGGAGAACGTCGCCAATTAAGTCAAGGAAGCAATGATTTTAGGCCTTATCTGCAGTTGATAAGATTTATATTTTCTTCGTGCAAGAAAGAATAATCTTAATACCCCATATGAAATAAATATTCAATGTTCCCTTAATATGATATACGATATCATTACAAAATAATAATATACGATATCATTAACAAAACTATATCAAGAAGACAACAAAACAATTTAAAAAAAAAAGTATTTCATCCACATCCACATCACATCACATCATTTTTCTCATTTTTTAAAAATACTTAATATCAATGCAAGATGCAATGCCCGATCGTCCCTCCCATCCCCCCCCCCCTGGCTGCGGCGACTCACGAGCAACGCGCATGCGCTCCCTCCATGTATGCACAGAAAAAAAAGTTAAAAGCCGACGTGACTGCTCGTCTCGCTCGGCCAACAGTCCGTTCTCAAATTATTTGGTCATGTGATGGTGTTGAGTTGCTTAAGTAAACACAATCCCAATTCGTCGTCAACACGTCGTATCACTTTGGACGTACCAGAGGCAGAGCTCGGGGCAGCCGGCAGCTGCCCGTAGACTCAGCACCACGTATCGGTACGGTACAGGCATTATCGCTGTGTATTGCATGAGCGAGATAATTGCGTCAAAATTGTCGAAGTGAAAACACTTTGCATCGAACAATAATATCTTTTCGTATATTTTATTGCTTCAGTATCACGGAGAATGCATGAAGATATTCCTTCAAATATATAGAATATTACACAGATTTCACTATTTCCGATTTCCTCAATTTTTTTTTTTTTTTTTTTTCCAAGAGTCAAAAATTGGGGGTGCGGTTTATACAAGGCCGCGGTTTATATACCGGAAAATACGGTACTTGGTCTAGCAGCACATGGTCCGATCCGATTCTCAGATTGTCTAACACCATCATAGCTATTAGCCCACTTGGTCATTATCAATTTGATCTAATCAACATCTGGTCCTACTATTACTTGGTGTAACTGTTATTTAGTCTAATGCCCAGATGGCCCTTATTTCCTCTTCGTCCAGTTTGTCTATGTCAAATGAAAATTTAGTTCATAAACACTTCATTTTATCATATAGAGTACAAGGAATGTGATGGTAAATGGGCTAAATGGCAATTATAGAAACTGGTTGGTACATGCACTGGCTGTACATTATTTTTAGACCATGTGGGATGAGAACAAACGGATAAAAAAGACAAAGCAAGTTTACACTAAGTGGCAATTCACACATTTGTGAACATCTTTACAAGGGGTCAATGCAAAAGGAACCTCTCATGTTGATCTAAAATTTACATTTATACAACTTTTGTTTATAGACTGGGTCCTACCTAGATAATAGTCTGATATTCATAATGGATCAAATATATCCCATATCCTACTGACCAACTCAGATCCAAAACAGAATTACCATAAAGATACAAAATTGAACTTAAAATTCTAAAGTAAAGTAGCCATACCTGTTCAGCAAGAGCCTCTAGAGGCAATTCACACATTTGTGAACATCTTTACAAGGAGTCAATTATGCAAAAGTAACCCTATCATGTTGATCTAAAATTTACATTTATACAACTTTTGTTTATAGACTGGGTCCTACCTAGAAAATAGTATGATAATAATAATGGATCAATTATATCTCTTATCCCATTGACTGACCTAGATCCAAAACAGAAAAACCATGAAGATACAAAACTGAACTTAAAATTCTATACTAAAGTAAAGTAGCCATACCTGTTCAGCAAGAGCCTCTAGAGGTGTGACATAGACACATCTACATTCTGATGATTGAAGCAACATACGTAGGATGGCCAACTCGGCAATGATTGTCTTCCCGCTGCCAGTGGGGGCGCCAACAAAG
Organism: Lytechinus pictus; assembly: GCF_037042905.1. Taxonomy (NCBI): domain Eukaryota; kingdom Metazoa; phylum Echinodermata; class Echinoidea; order Temnopleuroida; family Toxopneustidae; genus Lytechinus; species Lytechinus pictus. The sequence goes on along the minus strand of NC_087256.1, from coordinate 3,942,072 downwards.
ATATTGTCATCTCCATTGTACACGGCATTGAACACTGCAATCATAATAATCAAAATCATTACAGAACTTGGATGTCTTGTTGAAATTTCATCAATCAACATCAAATAATATTCCCGAACTAAATATTGATACAATTTAGACAAATGAAATAAACAAAGGCAAAGAAATATGATGTGCTAGAAAATGGAATTAGGGTATGCAGAATCCTAACACTGAAGGTTCATCATTTCAATATTCCTCGTAGTTGTAATCATCTCATAAACATGGTATGAGAGGTGGTAGGTTCAGAGATGCAAAGAAAGGGAAGTTTTTATTACAATGGCACAAGTGGGCTCAAAAAAATTATTTCTTTCTGTAATTTTGATACATTTGAGTAGTCAATCAGTAGATTGTAGCGCCCAGGAGATACAGGTCTTACCTTGTGTCTGGATAGGATTGAAGACTGAGAACTTGCTGCTGTAGAGATTCTCAAAGGCTGGGTTCCTAAGAGCTGACACAGGCAAGGCTTGAAGATCTAGGAGTTCTGTAGGAGGAAGGTTCTTCTCTGGCAGTATCAGATGACGGAAGGATACTGGTAGCTGTGTCTCAGAAACTGAAAGGTGCCAACAAAGAGAAATTGAGAGAGAAATGTTAACTTGCTGCTTTACATAGACCCAAAACGTTGGGTTCCTGAGAGCAAAGACAGGTAAAGCTTAATAATCTAGATATGTAGGAGGTAGGTTCTTTTCAGGGAGAATCAGATGACAGAAGGACTGGTAGCTGCGTCTTGGATACTGAAAGGGGACAACAAATAGAAATTGAATGAGAAATGTCATCTTGCTGCATTAAAGATTATCAAAGGCAGGATTACTTAGAGCTGAGACTTGTAAGGCTGGAGATCTAGGAGCTCTGTAGGAGGAAAGTTCTTCACAGGAAGGATCAGATGAAACTGGAGGGTTACCATTAATAAGTTAAGGTAAGAAATGTCAGCAAAATTGGACAAAGAAATTTAATAAAAAATCACTTCAAATGTGATATTTGTTCAAAAGGAAGGGCCCTGAATCATGAGGTACAATCAATTGTAAAATTGAGTGCAACTGCAAGTCTATGCCAAGTCAAGTATGAAAGGTTACAATAGATTGCCATACACAATGCATACATGACCACAGTTTGAAGTTGATTCCTCAAACAGTTCTTTAGTTATTACAAGAACAAGATCTTCTGATAAACCTTTGACTTCTGATACCCAACAAAAGTAATCAGATCTTTGTCATTCCTATAAGCATACATGACTCAAGTCTTAAGTTGATATGTCAAGCAGTTCTTTAGTTATCACAAGAGCGAATACGGAAGGACCAGAGAAGTAGGTGGGCAGGGGCATACAGGTAACATTCATTTGTTAACACTTCTTGATTGCCTTAACACATTTTGGATTCGATGAGATAACATATCTAGTTACATCTACTTACAGTGCACAATCCTTATAATGCTTGAATATTGACTCTGAGAAAGACCACTTTTCAGCTAAAGTTTGATATCATAAAATTTGAATCTTCAAACCTGATTTTCATTCAACATCATAAAAGTTCAATCAATCCTTTTGTCACATCAGCATATTGCAGATAATGGCTTATTTAATTTCATAAGCTATTCATAAATTATAAGCAACTTATTGCACAAATGATGAACCTATTTTCATGTTAAATAAGAACTTTCTGTTAAAAATACTGGGAATGCATTTCCCAATTAACGGTTGTTTTACGCCAACTTGCTTTTTTGATAAATATGTGAGACCATATCTCTAGCCAGAGAAATTTCAGGACTATCCTCTTAAGCACATGACAAAATTCACACCTACCCATACATCTGAGCCAAACAAGTATGTGTGGCTCTTTAATCACCGAAGTAATAGCATAATCGGCATCAGATCAATTTTTAAAAGCTGCCTGCAATACAAGCTGAAATAGTGTCATAAAAAGCCTTACCGATCCACCTGTCAGAGACTACCCTGATGAAGTACTGAGGAGGGAGAGGCTCAAAGACTGGAACAGAGAATTTGACAATGTGCTCATCTTGGGCAAACTTGCTGTAGGTGAAAGAACAATTACAATTCAGTTATGGCATTTTGGACAACATAATTTGATTTTATACAGGTATGACATTGCATACATAACATATCTAATAGTATGCAGCGCTTAGAAACATTGTATTAAGCGCTATATAAATGTTGCATATTATTATTATTATCAAATCAAATCAAATCATTTATTTCCACAATAATATAAAAACATTACAAATATGTACAAAATAGGAAACAAACATAATTGAAAATGAAAGGAAAGTGAACCAAGTTATTCAAACATAATACAAAGAAATGTACATTATTGTGGGGGAGCCATCTATATATCTATACATCTATATATTACATATTTTATATTATAATAATTTTATTAAATACAAGGTCTTATATTGCAGTGAACCTTGTAATTCCATTATTCAATATATCCATTAATGTTTGATGAAATATGTAGATAAATTTTTGATTGCATCAATACAATTGGAGTTAAATTTTTATCAATACTGATACTGAAACTTTGATCATATAAAATGTGTTTTTAGCTTTATATAAATGTTATCATCATTATTGACTGGAAAGTAGTCTGTAATGTAGAATTTAAATAATTTGAAAAGTTGATGCATCATTTGGTTTCCAAACTGAAGAAGATCATTAACAGCATCAACACATTTTATATAATTTCTTTCTTTAATTGGGGGGCACAGAATCATAAAAATAATGGGATATTACCTCTTGAGTAGGAAGTACTCGTGGTGAAGGATGATCTCACTGTCTACATCTTCAACAAGAATCCAGAAGGCCTACAAAAACATTGTGGAACACAAAAGTGAATTATACTACAATCCAACACGAGGTCATAAACAGGATGGAATTGACAAGTACCCTAGGTATTCTTGTATTGCAGATTACAGGAATTGGCATTTCTTCATAGCAGATTATACATAACAAAAAATTTGACCTGCACTAGTGAATATGTTCATATTTTCCAAACATATATATTATATTCATATACTACAACAAAGGAAGTATAATACTACTATCTTTTTTCATTCTTTAAATCCTATCAAATTCATTGGTTCCTATCAACAATGTACTAATTGTAAGAAAATTGGTTCATTAATGCTATTTTAGTAATAATAAAATTGTAATATTTGTAGTTATACAGTGAATTCATATGAAGCTTGCAAATGCTGAGGTGAAAGAAAAGGAATGGTCACTTTTCAGCTAAAATCTTATATCATATGATTTGAATCTTCAAACCTGATTTTCAATCAACATCATGAAAGTTCAACAAACAATTTTCAAGTCAGCATATACATAAACATTTGTTACTATTCTAACATGGAATGAGAGATAAATAGTGAAGGCTCCAATAACCAATAAAGATTATTTTGGCATGCATAATTGGTCAAGTCTAACAAGTTAACCAATCAATAAAGTTGTTTTAAAATTGCAACAGGTCCCAAACTTTGTGTCACATGACCATAGTCTGAACTTATTGATTTAAGATGATTATATGACTTATCAAAAGTTGATTATGGAGACTAAACTGACAGATCTAATACCAGGGCACCTCTTCATGGGAGACAAGGGGAGCATTTCATTAAAAAATTTTGTCCGACAGGTTGTCGAATCCAACATCTTTCCTTCATTTTGATTGGCTGAGGAGCACAGTTCCTATGGTAATTGTGCAATAAAATACGATCCAACAAGTCCTTTCATGAAACACCGCCCTACTTATCAGCCAAGTGAAACCAAGGAATTAAATGAATGTCAGAGTTGAAAACTTAGTAAGTGCTGACAACTTTCATGAACCATTCTAAGATCCTGCTATTACCTCTGAGTTTCCATGTATCTTCTCATCCCATTGGAAGTCAGGTGTGATGGTTAGCTCTACTCTCAATGTACTCCTTGTGATGGGTTGGATGTGAGTCGCTAGCTCCAACCGTGGAAAGTGATGAATGTATCTATGCAAATTACATCAAACAAAAACATCAATCAAAGGCTTAAATATATATGGCATGTTTAAATTGTATAATGTTCAAAGAATGTCTTTCGCTGGGATTATGAGTTAGCTGGCTTCACTGATAAACCTTATTAATTCAAGCTCTTTTCAGAATTCTGGAGTCAAAATCCCATGTGGGCTCACAATATCTCTTTATCTGTGTAAATTATTCTTCTTTCAGTAGTTTCGTTAACATAATACTTCAAAAGTTACATATTCCTTTTTTGTTTATCGTATATGTGATTATAGCGATTATAGCAGTTTGAAGATGATTTTACATGGAAATCACTGGTAAAAAATCAATTCGTTTTTTGACTAATAAAACCTGTAATTCTCATAGACTGTAGGACCCACCTTAATTCAGTAGGCAATGGATTAAGCCATACTCAACATACCTGTGGATAGTCTTTCCCATCTTTGGCATACGGATGAACTCTCCAAGTTCGTTGGGTCCTAGATCAAAGAACCTCTCCCATGGGAAGTTCTTCTTCTCAATCTTCCTCACGACCTCCTCAGGAATCTTACGGAACTGACGGAGGGGGCTCATTGACTGCCACCTAATGAAGCAAATGAAGGATATTATAACAATGGGGGGAGGGGGATTTGACGATAAACGCACTGGCTAACATTATATGTCATTATGGAATGACAGTGTCAATCTCTAAGACAGAATCTACAGCATTTCATTTGTTTCTCTTTATTCAGCAAATCACACAGATACATGCTTCTGTGTATTTGTGGCTACAAAACCCACTAAAGTACTTAAATCAGTGTAATCGTGTCCATAGTTGTCACATTTCTTATGGAGGGGGTGATGAAAGCAAGGTTGATTTAATCAACATCAATTACTGAAAGTCAGTAACACAACACCTATGAAGCATGTGCCCTTTTCATTATGTCCTTTAGATATGTCAAAATAATGGTGCATCTGTAATTGTTTAGGTCCATAAGGATGACATTTCTTGTTTATAAATGATCAAAGCAATTCTGCTTTTGAACAAAGTATTATGGCACTGCTGGCTATCCATTTGATATTGACAGGCTAAATCACACATCTTTAAAATGGGGGACCTGGATAGATAAATAATTTTCTAGACCTTGTGAATCAACCCCACAGATCTTAGACTGAGAGAAAATTTTCAAATGTCATTAGACCAAACACTCCTTGATCCTATTAATGCAATCCCAACCTTGTTGGTGGACCAATTAAGAACTATTTTTATTTCAATTTTGACTTGCTAATGATTAAGCCTGGGAATTCATCAAATTATTCTTTCTGGCATTTTTGGTGAATGAGAAGATCACTTTTCAGGAAGAGTTTGATATCACAGAATTTGAATCTTCAAACCTGATTTTCAGTCAACATCATCAAAGTTCAACAATCATTCTTCATCAGCCAAAAACTTAATCATTTAGAAAAACCAATGAAAGAATGAATTTTCAATGGAAAACATACAGATATAAAAAACAACCATATCTTCTATTCCTTAAAACCAATCCATGAGTATTGTATATATGATGACCCCCAAAACATTATCTTCTACATATTGCTATGTATGGAATATAATATTACCATAATGTGATGGTATATTATTCTTCCGTTTTCCCAAATAGTGAGTCTGTCCCTTTAAAAGATAGTGGACACTTTCCTCTAAGTCTTTCCCCCTTCAATACATGGCGGTGTTCAATAAAATGGTCTATAGGAGTATTTCAAGAGAAACCTTTTCTCCTGCTTACAAATTTGCCATTTACAAATCAGATGCAATTATTTCAGTAGCTCATAACCTTAAATTGCTATTGATAACAAGTTTTATGAAACAGAGTACTAATACAATATTTATGCTTACATTCTCTTGTCAATCATTTTTGCCAGTGAGAGAGTCTTATCTGCCAGCTGAGCCCATCCATGATGAAGAACAATCTCAAAGATGGCCCTTACCAATCGTCCAGCAGACTGCATTGCATTAAAACACACAAGTACAAATATTGAATATTCAGTAATCAATATTCATGAATTAGTATATAAATACACATCATCAAAGACATTAGTAGGAATTGCATGCACAAGGTACCTTTTGAACAGCTGTAAAACTCCTAAATGTTTGGATTATTTCAAAGGTAAACAAGTGTGATTATTATTCCAATCAGGGAATAATTTTGCTCATCAGATTGATTTGCATGTTTGATCATGAGAAAAAAAGCTCCTAAGTTCTGTACAGTAACCTATTGTGTAGCAGACTTTACAATATGTGGAGCAAATTGCGATGCGATACCAAGAAAGTTAGTCTCTGCTAATACTTGAGTAAAATGATGTGAATCATGTTTTCTAAGATAGTGATGTGGATCCTTGTTACTTGATAAACTATCCTCATCTCAAAACTAAGACTGGTCATTATACTTTACCTATGACCACCCATCACCGGTCATTAGTAAATAAATGTGATAGGACTAATAAATGACAGGTTACATATGCACTTTCGTCTTATAAAATTATAATATGCTGTTATCATCTTAAAAAAAACATTAGAAATATCATTCGTTCCAGGCTGTTTAAGAAGGAAACGATCGAATAATGATGCGTCCACATTTAATGAACTAGATCCATACACTTTCAAAATAATGATGGCAATTCAACAAATACCCCCAACATAGGCAAAGTTCATCGACCTTTGACGTTGGTCATATTCACTAATACTTGATTACTCTTATGTCCAAGTTTCATGAACGAGATCCATATACTTTCAAATATATAATGACATTTCAAAAACTTCACCTTGGTTAAGATTCTAATGTTGATTTCCCCAATATAAGTTCATTGACCCCAAATGACCTTTGACCTTGGTCATGTGACCTGAAACTCGGCAGGATGTTAAGTGATACACTTAATCCTTATTTTCAAGTTTCATGAACTAGATCCATATTCTAGGTTATGATAACATTTCAAAAACTTAACCTTGGTTAAGATGTCAATGTTGACAATTCTGCCATCAAAAAAATTGTGCCTTTAGTCTCGCTCTACTATGCACACAAAACAAAAATTGTAATATTTGTAGTTCAACATTTATTTCAACTGGAGCTTGTAAATGCTGAGGTGAAAGAAAAGGAATCGTCACTTTTCAGCTAAAATTTTATATCATATGATTTGAATCTTCAAACCTGATTTTCAATCAACATCATTAAAGTTCAACAAACAATTCTTCAAGTCAGCATATATCATTCAACATTGACGATGATGCCGCCCCTGCCCCCTTCAGAAAAGAGAGACTATTGTAGTCATCTCTTTTCTCTGCTATGCAGGCAAGACAAAAATAGTGTCAAATTAGATAAAAACTAGCACTGATTTTCTGGGATACTTTGCACACAAACATCATTAGTCAAAATTTTGTTTTTCTGAGCAGCAGCACATTTGCTTGGCCTAATGTTGAATCTTCTTAGCATGTTAAACCTTGATTAGTTCCTGATTGTCAATTTCAAAGGAAAGTCTGAAAAGCACCTGCAATAAGCTCTTTTCAATACAAATATACGTTTTCTATGGCTGAAAATCAGTAAAAAATCAATAAAATAAACTGTATAAATGAAGAAGAAAAAAAAAAAAAAAAACACGAATGAAATACAAACAAATATGGTAGTTTTCAAAAGTGCTTTAGGGCGTAAAAGGAAAGATCACTTTTCAGAAATAGTTTCTTATTATGACATTTGGATCTTCAAAACCGATTTTCACTACAAACATCAAGGAAGGTAATCTCTATGCATCTTTGTTGCATCTCTGATGAATTGTTAGCAATTTTTAAGGAGAAATTTGGGGAAGAGCCTCCCTCTAATGTGTGTTTAATCTATGCATCCTCATTGTTAATATATACACTCACCTGTGTAATAAAGACCATATCAGCTACCAAAGCAAAGCCATCTAGCTTCAGTTGAGAGATGTATGCCTGAAGCAATACATTCACCTGTATTGTGAAAACAAAATAGAAGAGAATAGGTTTTTTTCAGACACAGCAATAGGCATTCAAAATGTCAAACAAACACTTATCAGAGTACAAGTTTACACATATATCTTGATTTTATAACCAAACAAAAAAAAATTCTGCAAAATTTTATATAACGAGCTAAAACCCCACATGTATTCTTTTCCTATTTAAGAAAAAAATATATTTAAGTTGTACAGAATATTTCAAATTATGAATGAAATGTATATAAATGTTGTATTTCTTTAATGCTGAAATTAAGAAAAGAAAGATCACTTTTCAGTGAGAGTTTGATATCATAAAATTTGAATCTTCAAACCTGATTTTCATTCAGCATCATCAAAGATCATCAATCAATTTCTAAGAATCAGCATATTATATATTATGTAACATTCTTGTCATACGTTTAACTTTACTTCCCTATATTAACATTGCTTACACTAATGATCGTAAATAATAAGATTTGCAAGACATCGTAACTATTTATCCCAAATGCTCACTTCCAACCTATCGTTATTTGAATAAACATCACATCTATTTATTGCAAATGCTCAATTCTAACCTATTGTAATTTGAATAAACATTATAAAAATAATCGGTCCATTTATATACCCCATCTACTATATGCATATACTCTTCTGCACTAAATCAATGAATAATTCCTACCAGTTACCCATTCACCTCACCTGGGTTGAGAGCAGCACATTGTGCATAATTTTTAGCTGAATGAAATTAATGCTTGGAGTAGGATTTGAACCCGCTATCTTCTGATTGAAAGGTGATAATGAGAACCACTACACCAGATGCCTAGTTCTAATTAGAACACTTTCAAATCAATCAATACAGTAGACAATGGATTAACCTTTCGACTGCTGAAGTATGCGACTCCTGTAGGTATTGTACTGGGATCACCTGGTTCTAGTACGCAAGGGGTTATTCTTACCTTTGCACTTGGTTCCTCTATACTCTCCTTGATAGGAATAGGAACCCTCTCCAGTAGCTTGGTCAGCTCCATCTTCTCTTCCTAAAAAATAAAATTAAAACAAATTAAAAAAAAACATCAAAGGATAAACAGAAAAGAAACATCTTCATGCCACCAATTTTGAGCAATTATCAATAACGAATAATTCAAGAAGTATGTAGATTAACTAATTAAATCTCGGAGCAAAATATTTTATACACGTACATCTGAGAGTTCAAGCCTTTCTTGGCCTATGCTAACTGGTCATTACTTAAACATTTCATCAGGGTTTGCTGCCCAAGGCAAGGTAGGGTTTAAAGATCAAACAATGATCAATGAAACAAAATGTTCTTATAACATGTGAATTTTCAAATCATTATAAGGAATAGCTTTATGCACCGATCTTTTAACTGCATCTTCACCAAAGCTTTACGTGACTTATATAGTAATCAGAACAAAAGAAATAAAGAGAGACTGCAAGTCTTTTGGGGGTTACAAAGGAATACAACTTCTAGTGATTTAAATGAAAACAATTTTCAATCAGTCAACAAAAAGAGTACGGTAAACGCTATTAATTTTGTCTTGGTTCCTACCTCTCTGACAACCATATGCCTGAACTCTGATGATAGAGAGAAGACACGGAAGAGATCAATCTCACTCAAGGTTGGTTTCAGCAGGCTGTTGTAGGTTGACATAGAATCATTGGTGCAGTAGTAGTGACTGGCAATGCGTCCAAGTTCAGTCACCTGTAAGGAAAGGAGAGCATCGTTTCATAGTGTAAGCCAATCATTAGTTTACATCAGAAATCACTTCAACCATCATGTTTTTTTTGCTCTATGGGAATCATTTCTTTTATTTAGGTATAGATAAATGATTTCTTATCTAAGCAGCAGCGATTCAATTAGCATGGCTTATTTGGGGTGCTCTTTGTAGGGATTGCTGGTTGCATCTGTGAACAGTTATCTGTTGACTCCCACAGTGGCTATTGTTCACAATTGCACTGTATATACATGTAAAGTTTCTAGGCTAACAAACTGGCACAGAGGACCATCGTTAGCAAATCAACAAGTGCCAATTAAAGGTAATTCAGCGTTATATAAAGCTTCAATGTGCTAAAAACATGATGGGTAGATATGCACAAACGCCTATTTTTTTTTCTTAAATTGCTTTTTCATTCCTTTTTTTTTCAAATAGCAAGGTCAGCAGATTCCATAGCTACTGTTAAAATGAGCAAAGTCACAATATTCTAATATGTATTTAATTGATTCTAATGCGATTAAATACATATTTAAGTATTTCAATCATCAAAAGATTTAATCAAATCTACTCACATATATCAATATGTATTGGTGTGTGCCTCAAATCTGCAATTGGAAATAAGGTTCAGAACTTGCTTCACCAAGCAAGTATTGTCCTTATAATGAAACAGAACTTGCATAAGCTCAAAAAGGTACTTTAAGAAATGCTTATATACTCACTTGTAAGTTGCCTGACTTGCGATCATACTTGAGCAGGTTGTTCTTATCAAGAGCGATAGCAGCAGCATGGATCAGGTCTATCCTGAATTGATCCAGGTCTGGATCTGTATCCTTGGAGTCTCCTGGGATTCCGTAGAGTGTGGGATTACGCATCATACGTATGTAGAGATAGGTGTATCCCAGCCAGGTTACAGCATCTTTCATTGTTTGGATGTTACCAAGGACCACTTCAGCATTGAGGTTATCAGCAAGTTTACTCACAAACTGACTCTCAACTGGTAGCTGCAAGGCAAACAAAATTCAAAGTTTATTCTTGAAATTCAAATTTCTGACTTGCACCCAGTAAGTAACATTGTATACTCGCTCTGGAAGTCCAAATTTTTTTTGAACCAGTGGGATTTGAACCTCTCATCTACTGACTGCCGGTGAACAACTCTACCACCAAGACTATCACTGGTCCATGGCACAGTCACGATGATATAAGTACAAATACCTCAGGACCTGACTTCAATTCACATTACAACATGGACTATAGAATGGAATGTTAAGGTTAATGGAATCTCAAGGTCCTTAACATTCCATTCTATTGTCCATGTTCTACATATTATTTTAGATGCAACCTTGCAATAACCCTGTTTTTTGTTGAATGAGTTACTGATATTCAACTGCATCATCAGATTTAAATGAATAAGAATTTTCTTTATGACCATTAATTGGCAAAGATATAGTACACCCCTTCACATTTTGCCACACAACAGAGATATAAATTGAATGTAAAATCAAAGCAAAATATAATCTGTCATGAAAATATAAATTTCTAAGTGATATGAATTAAACACTGATAAGTTTAGAAGTGAAAACTATAAGTGATTCAATCACAGAAATGTGAAAAAGTTCCTTACCTGCTGATTCTGCAGTGAGAGATAATACTGAAGCTCACTGTGGCTGGTGATAAGAATACCCTCTCCCTTCGTATCATACTGAGGGCGCCCTGCTCTTCCCAACATCTGAAGTACATCAAGAGGTCCAAGCTCCACCCATCGACCCTTCTCTGGATTATAGATCTAAAAGAGTAAGGTAAAACAGAATAGAAGTGTTACTTATTATACAATAATCTGTGAATACTCTCACTGTAAAGAAATGCTATTCTCTTGCAATTTTCCCTCTTTGCTCATTTTTCACCAATTTCCCATATAATTAATTTTAAATACAAGCATGCACTTACTGTTGCCATGAAATGCATTTCATTTAACATTCATCCTCTGTGCCTCTATCATTTTTTTCTTTCAGTTTCAACTCTGAATTATACAATCTATTGGTCAGTGTGTGCTATGGAACCTGAGGCTGGTACCATAACAGACACAATTTATCATTAATTGTATCAGTAGGTCTATTGCATGCAATATTTATTTATCGAATCATATAATAGGGACCTGATCAAAGAGAGACTGACCTGAGTTCCCTTGATGATGACAGTATGAGCAGGGAGGTTGACACCCCAGGCAAGGGTTGCAGTGGATACAAGCACCTGGATGTGACGATCAGCAAACAGATCTTCTACCAGTGTCCTGTCAAGTCTGGTCATTCCAGCGTGATGCATGGCAAAGCCATAGGGAAGTAGGTCCTTCAGTTCTAGATTCTGTAGAAAGGAATTTGATCGGTTGAGGTAATGAGGTTGATTCCATGCCATCAAATTGTTAGAGGAGTTATTTAGGTCTTTTACCTCAATTATATTTAACAAATGTTCTTGTGGGTATTTAAGTCAAGCATTCTTGTGGAAAATTATTGTGGGTGATTTTCATGAATAAACCTTTGGGGTAAAACTTGTTCAAAATTCTTGAAGGTATTCTTGTGGGCTGCCTGCCAAGAGATAAGCATAACCAAAAAGTTTGATAACATTTTCCACAAGTTTTTAACTTTTTTTATTTGATGTGAGGAGGAATGATACAGGTGGAAGTGATATAAACAAAATAAACAATCACTCATTCTCGGACCAGGCTAAAACTATTCACTTTCAGGAATATCAATAGTATCATTGATGTTCCTTTGATGTGAATAGTTTGAGCCAGATCCTCGAGCATCATAGTGTATTTGTATACTATTGCCTACCTCTGCATGTTCTGCTTCAGACCTCAAGATCTCAGTGGAGGCTGAACCTTCCCTCAAGAACTGACCAAGGGTGTCCTGTTCCAAACAAAGATCTCTGATTGCTCTAGCAGTCTTACCGGTCTCCTTACGAGAATGCACAAACACAAGCACCTAGAAAGGGTGACATACAGAAAGAGCATAGATCAGATGTAATAATTATGACACTAATAATTATACTGTAACAACATTAGCATTACATAGAAACATATATACACATACTGAGGAAAGTTAATTCTATCCAGCAGAAACCACTCAAAACACTAGAGTGTATGATGCAACTGTTTGTGACAATCTAGACATTGCAGGCCTCTATCATAGGAGGAAGTAAATATATGCTGTCACAGTGCTTTATAAAATGTATATCAGTGACTGCCCTACAGATCACCAGGAATTGTAACCAAGGCCATGCACATTCCAGAGATTTATTGGCACATCCCGGCATGATCATGCAGTGACAATGCCCTATGCATTTTAAAATGTCTTCACTGGACAGAGCTTTCTTTTCCTCTGTTACCAGGATGTGTTAGGATGTTAAATGCCCTAATCACTATGCTCCATGGTCCTTATGATATACAAAAGAATGAAAAGTTTACCTGGTTTTTGCCAGCATTATCCATGACCTTCTCATAGACGATCTCATTCATGAGCTGGAACCTCTTGAGAGCCTTCTTCTCTGTGATACCAATATACTGCTGCTCCAGCGGGACAGGACGGAAGCTGTTATCAAAGAAAAACAGTCCCTTGTCTGGCTTGACCCTCATGAATCCAGCCACATCCTGGTAGTTTGGTAGTGTTGCACTAAGACCGACCAAACGGACATCTTCCTGGGAGGTTTCGATGTTACGAATTGTCCTGAGAAAAGAACAAGGGGTGTTACAACTGACTCTAACTTGTTGACGATGTGCCATTGAATGGGTACCTGCCAGGATTAGTCCCATGAATGCACAGGGCTGGAAATGGCAGCTCAAGCTAAATCTTAATGATTGGTGATTAGGGTCTTCTGAGGACTAAGTGCACCTCTATAAAAAATATGTACGTCCAACCCACTATACATGGGACCTTCCGAAAAATGATTTATTTGTTTTCTAGTTCATATGAACATGTGTGATATTCTCAAATCATCACATGAGCAGTTCATGAAGTAACGTAAGATTGGGGAATTAAGGTTGGATGTACAAAAAGTAATTGTTTTATGGAATTGCCCAGAATACTATGCTCATTCTTCAATGAACTTTCAATTGACAAGCAGAAGGGTGAATAGACCTCCAACAGTAGGAGCCTTAGAAGTGCATGTAAATGTATTGCGAAACACAGAAAAGAAATGCATTTGTTTGATGGTAGGATATGCAGTGTAAAATGAATTTACCTTGAAATAACTGCTTCCAAGACTGGACCACGGTCGTCATGAAGGAGATGAATCTCATCCTGTACAATATTGAAAAGGTACTTGACATTATAGAGAAGGACTTACAACTTCTTAACTCTGCAAACTCTCCATAAGTTTCTGGACTTACAAAGTATCTGACACATAAAAACTGCCTTTCACTTCCAGTTTAAACTAACATTACTTCCTCTCATGTGCCATCAAGCTTCCCTATCACTCTGGCGTATATGAATATTATACCCTATTACATAAAGAGATAGACTTATTTTATGATCAATGTAACACCTTATTACATGGATGCCATAGATTTACAACTGATATGAATTGTAAAATGTATCGTATCTTTTATGCTTATGCGGCATTGGTCGTACTCTTGCTCTAATGTTATTAATGGCTTCCTTGATTATTTGTCGGGTGGAGAGTATAGAATGGTCAAAATTATGGGCCTGTTGCGTGAAGGTTACTAAAATTATAATTTTCTCATCAGTAGTAACTACCATCGAAACAATGCTCACCAGCCAATCAAAATCAAGGATTCCATTGGAGTTACCATAAGATGAAAAAGTTATCATAATAGCAAATTTTATGCAACATGCTGTGATTCTCTACTCCACATCAAGCATGGTTGGATGGTATTGTGATCCCTATAGCAAGAATGTCCCATGTACTCACAATGATGATGAGTCTGACCAGCTGTGTGTAGGTCTTCTCTCCTCCTTTCCTTGTGATGATATCCCATTTCTCTGGAGTACAAACAATGATCTGTGTAGCTGTGATCTGATCCTTGGTCAGCTGATGGTCACCGGTCAATTCAGATACCGTGATGCCATACGAATCCAGCCTCTGTTCAAAGATTAAGTTCGAGTCTGAATAACTTGTGGGAGAAATTGTTTCAAAGTAACTAGAGAAGGCAGTTTAAAATGCACCTATGATTTGGTGCTCATTGTGAGCTATTGGAATGATCAAAATGATAATAAATTGACCCAATTCTGCTTAAACAAATCTGCACACAGAAATGTAAGTATTGGACTAAACAAAAAAGGTCAACCCAAACAACTCAACAGTCAGCAGTATTACTTTTCTTCACATTATGAATGCAAGGGCATTTGAAAGGCAATATTTTGCAATAAAAATTATATTATTATATTCTTTTTTGCATCTTTTTGACAACTTGATTTTTATTAAAATTCTAACCAAAAGCAAAACCTGTCAGGTTTAGTTAACCTCTGATCTACATAACTTTTAAATGTTATTTTAAAATTCAAATAAAATCTGAGATGGTAACTCTTGAATGCCTACATTACTCAGTTGACAGATTGTCGGACTGACGATTTGGAAGTTCCTGGTTCAGAGCCTCACATTATGACTCTTATGATCATTGAAATTCTATACATTTCATGATAGAAGCATTACCCACTTACTTATGTATAAAAATCTATGACTTTGCAGCATTAATGATCATCTCAAAAGATAGGGGTCCATCAATTGTGATTTGAACTGATGATCATTATAATAACACACTTATGTAAAGACAGTATCCTATCTACAGATACTGTTAATGGAGAGAAAGAGAATAATTGGGACACTGACCTTTCTGAAGTTTCCAACCATCTCCTGTACAAGTGACCTCATGGGAGCGATATAGATGATCTTAAAGGCTGATGTGTTGATGGTGCCATCAAGATTGATGTTCTTACCAATCTCCCTCAAGATGGTCAGCAACGCAACATTGGTCTTACCAGCACCCTAGGGGAAAGAGAAAATAAAATTGTACAAATGCATAGACAGCAGCAGATCCAAGACTTCAAAACAAACGGACAACAGAGCGTAAATTTGAAAACAGAGAGGACGGAGATGAAAAAATTCATAGAATTGTCCATAATATGTTCGATGGAAGATTCTTAAAATATAGAGGAGTGCGATTCCCTTGTGCAACCATTGTATATGTGCCAGAATTCAAACAAGTCTAACAAAAAGCACTGATATTAAAAAACACCAAACTCATATATTTTTAAGCTAACCCCTTCCCCTCCCCCTTCACGATACGCTTTAGCAAGTCAAATTAATTTGTATGACTTTCTTCAGAGAGCACTTCCAATGTGAGGTGTCTTAAATAACTATAACATAATTGACCAATTGACTTGAGAGCTTTTGGGGAGAGAGATAACTATCAGTAGTTTTAGGGCGTTTTTTTTGTTGGGGGGTCAAGATGAAATGGGGTCATTTGTTTGAATCATATCATGCCCATCTTTCATGAAGAATTTGAAAAAGAAATCAGGAAGATCTGATGATTATACATTTAGAATTAGAGTGGTAAATAAATGAGATGTAGGTCTCTTAACATCAACATGAAACAAGCAAGTGATATAAAATCCTTTATAATCCAGACAATAAATGATATGTAACCTATATGTGAAGGCCTAAACCAATGCAAAGCTGTGACAAAAATGAGCACTGTGCTTTATCAATGGATGTTGCTTCCTAATACTTACAGTTGGGGCACAGAGCAGCAAGTTTTCATCGGTCTCTAAAGCAGCTTTATACAGTCTGCTCTGAACACGATTCAGACTTTTGAATCCCTCAAACGCTGGCTGGGCATACTTGGGTAGGCGATCGATCGGCACCAGGGACTGATACAAACAGACAAAAATATACAATGGTAATAAAAACTGTTGTGAAGAAACTGCAACACTTCCATTTTATTAATAGGGGTATATTTCACGGCCACCCATCTTTGGCAGCCACCTGCAGAAAATGACCATTAAATCTGATTCCAATGTAGGCAGGTGTGCATAAGAACCTATCTACAACTTCTATATTGTAAATATGTTATATTCAATAAATACATAAATACAAAAAAAAAAAAAAAAAAAAAAACACCTATCTACATCAACCACCTGTCTATACAGGCTACATATTGTGGTTTACCTTGGGTGGTCACTGTCTAGGCATTGAATTCAATAATATACCAATAGCGAAAAGGCATGAGTGTGATGGTGCAAAATTTCGTATGAGGTGAAAGAAAGATGCTCTATTCAACAAGGCGTTAGCCGAGTTAAATAGGATGGTAGGTAGTTTGTGCAACGGTACGAATGTTTGACATTCATTCTACCATTTGCTCGTGTAAAACAAGCTAAGCAGGTGTTGTACAACACATTTCGAATGCGTAGAAGGTTAAAGTTTACATTTGTTGACAAATACAATTAATGTTTTTACATCTATAATTATACATCTATGTTTATAACCTCAATTAAGATGGCATGTCAATACATCTAATAACTGAAGTTATAACAGTAGTTTATGAGTCTAATTTTCTGTTGTTTGTTACCTCATCATCTTCATATGGCTTTGGCTTGAGAGCTGGTACATGAACTTCCTCATATCCTTTCCTCTGTTTACGATAGGAACCATCAGGAAGCTGACATCGTTTGTTTGCCATCAGATGACTGCCTTGAGCAAAGGATATATCCTCCAGATCAATCAACTTCTCTGGAAGCATTGTCTGGATAAAAAAAAGAGAAGAAAGACACAGAGATTAATAATGTTTATTGGGTTTTTTATAGTTTAAGTGAAGGCTATAAAGTATCATTGTAAGTAACAAAACCTGTCACCTAATTCATATTCCTCATGGGTTTTCACTTCTCTTTTTAAATTCAGGACAATTTTGTGACTCTGGCATCATGTTGTATACTCATTAGCCTATCCAGTGTCCCAATATATACAAACTACCACACTTCCACAGCACAAATCAGTGAACATAAAGCAGTGTCATTTGAGGGATGTGTTTTATAATTCCAGCATTCCCTTTACCTCCAGCAAGACATTCATCAACATAGCTCTGCACTCTGCTCAGGCATGGTTAATTGGTACCTGGCTAAAAATATATATTTTAATACTCTGGAATGTGGTTGAGATTAAGCCAAGGAAACGATAATAATTAACACCTTCAGTACTCTCCAGAAAGGATAAACAGTACTTCATCTATTCAATTCACTTACATTGTCATCATCATCAACTTCCATGGCATCAAGATCTGCATCAACCCTGCTCTGTCTGGCAGCAGCCTTCCGAGCTCTTTCTTCTTTGATGATATCCTCTTTATCGGTCTCAGTGAGGGCTTGGAGGATCGCCGCTAGCTCTGGGTCTTGCTTCATCTGATCCTCCAGCTGTTGCTTCTCAGCCACCGTTTGGGATTTGGCCAATAGCGTACAACAAAGGACTGTAGAACAAATCAACAAGATTGCTATGGGTTAAGAAAATTTTGGAAGTGTGTTTTTTATTGAAATAAAACCAAAATCACAAAATATTGAATTTAAAAACAGCCTGTCCAAACTAGATTGAATAATTTGTAAAAAAAAAAATAGATGTACAACATATAATCATAGCCTGATGAATAATAAAAAAAGCTAAACAGTTGGGATGGAGAGCATACACAGTGCCGACTCCACCACCCCCCTTCCGACTGCATGCCATGATACATTCTATTTATTGATTCGTCACCTATTGAAAATATATGTTTACAAATATTTGATTTACACTGAATTTGTTAAATTGCAACACTGTGAACTTCCTATTAATTTGGAGACAAATCAATTAAATCTGATTCCGAATCTGTACAATTCTGTATAGCCTACAGAGGGTGCTACATGAGGTCAAAACAAAGAAGTAATGATGCATTTGTGTACTTACTCATCATTCTGTTCTGTCTCAAGAGCTTGATGAATTCAAACTGAGTGGTTCCAAGGAGCATGACAAGCTGATTCTCACATTGGCCATCATCAGTTGCATTCTGTGACACAAGCAATATAGAAGACACATTGGAAATTGGGTTCAACGTAAAGAAAAACAATTCATCAAATTCATCATCATCTTCTGGAAATACCCCTAGGTGACTTCAGCCCCCCCCCCTTTTACATCAGGGAATGTCTGTTTGTCTACAATTTCTACCGGAAAGTGTGGTCATCTTACCATTCATTTCAATCTTCAAGATCAAAGTCAGAGAGGTCATCTTTAACCCGAAAGATGAGAGCCATCTGTATACAATGTATTTTCGTTAGGTGTCGGACTAAGTAGCAAAATGTTTGATCAGCTTATAAATATTAAGACAAAAAACTGTTGCGTAATGATATTCCTTGGAGCTAATGGAAGAAGAGGCATGAAGAGTTACCTTGAGAATCTCCAAGACTTCTGCAGACCTTGCTTGCGAGATGTTAGGATCATCATAGAATTTACCCAACTGCCTCTGAAGCCAGAAGGCGTCTATGTCACGAGGGTGGAGACCCTTCTTGGCAGCCATTAGGACATCATCCCCACCACCAAGCTGGACGAGAGAAGATTAAGGTTTGTTCAACTAGATAAAATCAATTTCGTTGATGTGCAAATGCTTTTATATGATTTCAAAATCATTTCATTCCACAACAATATAAAAACATTAAAAATATCTATAAAATGAAATACAGAAGAAAACATTGACAGAGTCGGATTTAAAATAAAAAAATCAGTATACAAATAAAGCATGCAGGAAAATTATCAATACATAAATTGCTATTAAGTTTCTAAAAACATGCTTCTAAAAGCAAAGGATCAATAAATCGGATTACCAATTAGTTTTGAACCCATACTAGAAATACAATCACATATTTTTATTATGTGACTTCGCACAGCTTTGTTTGCAAATGTCACACTGTCTTAAAATATCCTGACTGCTAAATATTCTTCATTTTATTTCATTGCATTACAATTTATCTCCACCCCCCCCCCCCAAAAAAAAAGGAGAGGGGAAAAATAAACAACCACTGTAAATAAACCTCCACTGTAGTCCATAAAGTGATTTTTGAATGATAAATGCAATTTTTTCAATATTTCTATTGGTTGCTTATTTTGTTTTTCTTTCAGAAAAGGTGCTTTTTATATCTATCATAACAAATAAATTTTGTTATGATAGATAATTTTCAGAAATAACAAAAAGGAGTGCAAACAATGCAAGAAAGGTAACAAGAAAGCAACTCTTTTTAACAATGATTTCATAAAGAAATAATCTAAAAAAATTGAGGAGCAGTGTGTTGGCAATCAAAAATTCAAGTAATCAATTAAAGAAAAGGATGATGGGGTCTTTACACTTGTCTTTAATTGACTTAAGAGTTAACCAAAGAAAATAAATAATAATAAAAACAAAATAATGAAAGAGGTCCCTACACTTGTCTTGAGGGTTGATTTGACATCAGCATCTTCCATTCCTTCCTCTTCATCAGACTCTTCCTCCTTGATCTCACCAACATCTTCATCATCACCTCCTTCATCATCAGACTCCTCAAACTGGACGTTCACACCAAGGGTTTCATCAATGTCATCATCTAACAGAACGAAATACGATAGGGTATTACTAATAACAATGATGATGATATTGTTGATGGTTAAAATGATGATTATGGTGACGATGATGGTGATGATGACGATGATAATGTTATTGATGATGGTGATGATGATGATGATGATGATGTTATTGATGATGATGATGATGATAATGATTATGATGTTATTGATAATGGTGATGATGATTATAATTATGATGATGACATTGATGATGGTGATGATAATATCTCCAATTAGATTGCAATTTTAAATTCCCTTTCTACAGGATTTATTTAACCAATATTCTTACATCCCTCCTAGTTTCGAAGAGCTGAATTCCCATAGGAGCTAAATCTAATATTGATTTATTTTTTAAAGATAAACATGGGAATCAATTGCACCACATTGTATAAAGTTTGTTTGGAAGTTTGAAAAAAAAGTTACAAAAATTAGGTTTCAAAAGAGCTAAATTCAAAACAGTTAACAGAAAAGGAAATAAGGAGATAAAAGTATATAATCAACAGACTTTTTCTATCTGTTTCAGTGTTTGAAATTTTTGGTTTATTTAGTGCCTATTGGAAGGAAACGTGCACAATAAACATCAGAAAAGATGCAAAATGTACTCTGCTAGCAATATCATTATATTACTTTCTTTGTCAAAGGTATTTGAATGTGCTAAAATTAATATTTGACCTAGGTTATATGATTGAATTAACCTAATAAAATAGCCCCTCCATATATGTATATATAAAACTAACATAACAAACATTCAGTACACTACTGCTACATGTTTCAACGTACCTATATTTTTCTTCTCCTTCTCTGCTCCATAATCTGTGATCTTCTTGCCAAGGTTAACAAGCAGGGCAAACCTCTCTTCAGCCAAAGTTCCTAATAACTGCTCCAGCTCCCTCTTCTTGTCTTTGTTTTTACTGTGTTCATTCTTCAGGGTGGCCAGGACTTCATCAGCAGCTCCACAGAGGATATCACGAGGCTTATTTCAAAAAAGAAAAAATACTTAATTACCATTTTTTACAAAGAGACTATGAAATTTTAATTGATAATCATGTAGAAAAAGATGTATGGTGGTGAAAATTACTGAAAATGCATCAAGTTTCCAGGGTAAATCCACTGTGTGATTTGTCATTTTAGTAAAAAAAATTAGCTTGTTCCCTCATTAATATGAAATTGAAAAATAAATGAGAAACAGAAACATGTACACGTAGGTCAAAATGAAATCAGTACCATTTCACAATGATTTTTTATGAACGAAATGGAATATTTGTTATCATTTGAAAAGGCCATGATTCCCATGACTTTTATGTCCAGGTACTACATATCTGGTATGAAGTTCCAGTGGAAGAACCTTCATGAAGATATTACCTGATCTCCAATAGCAGCTTGAATGAAACTGAGCAACGCTTCATAGGTTCCTCTGGTTTCCTGTGTCTTTGGTCTGTAGTAGATTCCAACAATGTCTTCAACACCAGCAGAAAGGAGGGTTTGACCTTTGAACTTCTTCATGTCGTAACGAGCTTCGTCTCGTTTCTTCCTCCTAAAAATAAAAAGAAATTAATGAGTCAGACTACAGAATTTCTTCATTCATGTTTACCCATCAATTTTTATAAATTTTGTAAAATAAGACAAAATACAGTCAAAATTTATGTCTCCCCTATTTCCAGATCTGAAAGACATTGCTAAATGTAAAATTTGAATTAAAAATTTATTCATCAAATGACTGATAAGTTATCATGTGAACAAAAACATGATGGTTGGACCGACCACCCCAAAAAGAATGCCTTCAGCAACACCTACACTGTAGCAGAGACAATGGAGTCATGGAGCATACCATACATTAGATTCATGCATATCCAGGGTCCCATGTCATAGACTTGTTATACATGTAGCAAATGGACAATAACTATAATAAGTTTACTACTAGGCCTATCAAATTGAATGATTTCAGGAGCTTTTAAGGTGTTATTGCGATTTTGTTATTATCACAACTTTTATGAAACGGGCCCAAGAAGACAGCTTGAAATCAATGCAATTCTGCGACTCCTCAAAGATATCCTACTGCTTGTTCCTCATTAATATAAAATCTCAAATTCACACACACCTGTGGGTGTCAATTTTAAAGAATGCTACAGCCTCCAGGGTGAACTGGTTGTGCACATAGAACTGTATTACTTAAAAGATATTTCAAACATTTACAATCCCAAACTTCAACTCGACCTTAACAATGTCACTCTTGCTCTCTCCTCTGATGAATCAAAATCATGTGCCTCTGAACAAATCCCAACTTCCCGACTAAACCTCACACTTACCGGTATATCTTTTAAGAGTACTTATGTGACAAAATAAAATTGTCATAAATTTAAACATACTTTGCCTCCTTCTCTTTCTGCTGAGGTGGTCTGGTCCTTTGAGCTCTGTCTCCCATCTTACTGTGGCCCAGCTTGCCAACCAAACTCATCACTTCACCAGTGGCTTCATCACGATTTCTTCGCTCAACCAGCGAGCGATCGACTTGAAGTACAAGATTGGAGTTCTGAATGAAGAGGACAGAATTGAAGTCGATTAAAATAGGGGTGTGTTTAGGTATCCCGATATTCAGTGGAGGTGCTGGTCCAAGAATTAAGATTGTCCCAGAAAACAAGAATATCTTAATAAGCCAAGACAAATCTTGTTTTGATACAATGAGATTGCTCGTATGAGGACAGTTTTTTTTAATTCCCATGACAGAACATGGACAACAATTTCAGGACTTGAGAGTGCTAATGACAGATTCTGTGACCTCAATTACCTCCAGTTAATCACTGTCTATTTCTTATGACTTGCTGTCTTCTCATGATCTTAGATTTCTTGTGTGAAGAAATCATAAATAACGACAATCTTTGTACACAGGATCCGGTATGTGGACGATCCTCATTTTCAGACTGGCATGATGATGACTCCAGTCCAGACTTTGTAAGATTTAGAGTAAGCTCCCAGAATCTGACATGTTATGCATTTCTGCAATATTTTTTGTTCTAAATTGTCTTTTCACAAAATGAATTTTGCATCGGTGTTTGTAGAATATATTTGTCTATTTCTTAATTGCAATGTTTATTTTCTCCTAGTATCTCAATATTTCATAAAAAGTCAATGTGTGCGAGCACCGCATCACATGTGCGATATGCAACCCAGAAGTTGTAGCGGCCATTCATTACACCCAGACCCCATGTCGAATGGAGGCCTGCCGCTATAGTGCTAGCATGCCATCAACTTGATTTCTATGCAAATTAAATGCGGTACACTCTTTCCATTTTTTTTTTTGATTTGTCATTTTGAAGATACAGGGTGCTACACAAGCACTTGCCCAATTGCCTGGGGCAAGTAAAAGTTAAGAGTGGGGCAAGTATTTTGAAGTAAAGACCAAAACTACTTGCCCAAATTGGGCAAGCAAAATTCTTACAGTAGAATGACCAAAATTAGGGTCAATATGATATATTGACCCTAATTTAGACATGGCAATAACAAGGTAGATCTGTTCATGTCAAAAGAGAGAAAAAGGTCAATGGTTTATAAAACCACAATACTTTCTTTTGAAGAGGTAAAACTTTTTTTTTCAAGGATTTTTTCGGGCAAGTGAATAGATTTTTGGGCAAGTATATTTGAACTATTTAAAAATTTACTTGCCCAGTTGGGCAAGTGCTTCTAAAAAGTTGTGTAGCACCCTGAGATACGATCCTAAATTTGTGAGAACATTAACAAACTCGAAACAAAATCACATTTTTCGGCGACCCTGCTCCTTCAGCTAAGCCCACTCACACTACTGCGAGATTAGTGTTAGAAATTAGTAGTATATGGTGATGTGACCTTTATTCGCGCGTTAACTTATTTTGCGCACGGTCAAACATCTCATTATCTAATTAATATCTTGAAAAACTGATATCACCAACAGAAAGAGCAACCCAAAATTACTCCGTATGGTAATTTTCTTGAAGGTAAGGTCTCAAATTGTGAAAATATTGGCAAAACATCAGCAAATTTTGTTACCTTATGCATCCGCTCCTAAAAAATCTGATCTTTCTAGAAAAGCATCAAGAAATCGCCAGTTTGCAAGCAGAGGTCTCCAAATAAGTAAAATGTGATACCAACCGAACTTATGGCATTTTAACCTCCATCTGATAGAATCATCTTACCTTTGTCTGCTTGATTTCTTTTCTAAAGCTTTGCAAAACGATCGTGCGCAAATTAAGGTCACATTTTTATGACACTTTTCAGCCGAGCGCGCACTAGTCGATCGCCATGGAATTTTGAGAATGCGATACGAGCAAAACCCTTGACCTACTTTATAATTCCGTCAAGCGAATTTGACTTTGGGATAAGGCCTTCCGTCTGGTATTTGGATTTGGATTAATTTTGTGTGAACTGTGAGAAATGTTTGATTGAAAATCAACTTCCTAATAATTTTTCAAATGTGCGCAAATTATGGTAACCCCATCATACTAACCTCACACAAAGAACCGCGTTTGGCAGTGGATTTCTAGTGGGTCGCACGTGCTGTGACGATTTGACTTTCTAAGTAACCGAGTAGGCACATTTTCTCGTATGAGCCTGTGTGTTATAGTGAATGACTTCCGGAAAAAATGGAGACCCGCATGACTTGGTCATTTTTTGCCATTTTCCTCTGGGTCTAAAGTAGTGCTGTTGTCGATAGGCCTCATATCAACATTGATGTCGACATACAAAGGATTATCAATGTTTCCGACATGTCGACATGCACGCACCCACATCGACATGTAAACATAAAATAAAAAGGGGTCTAGCCTAAAGTCACGAGTGTAAAGCTTAGCCGAACAGTTGGAAGCATTTATCCACAGTAATTGGCGCAATTAAAAGGTTTATTCAGCTTAGCAGCGCATTAAATGAAAAAAGAATGCCT
Organism: Lytechinus pictus; assembly: GCF_037042905.1. NCBI lineage: Eukaryota > Metazoa > Echinodermata > Echinoidea > Temnopleuroida > Toxopneustidae > Lytechinus > Lytechinus pictus. The sequence continues at coordinate 3,916,791 of NC_087256.1, read as the reverse complement.
GCGAGCTGCGCGGCAGCAGAAATACGTCAGTGCGGGGCCGGCCTGCCCGATCGAGCCACTCTCGATCCCGACGGTCGCTCTAGATCTATATCTAGCGCTATAGCAAGCGTAGCGTAGTAGCATTCACCGTACCCATCCATGGGGAAATATGTACCCATCGCTATTCACCGTGCTTGATAATACTTTGCTCCTCAATGCATTTAGTCTAGATTCTAGACGTCGGTGTACTTGTTATTTCTCTCCCCTTGCTTCATTCTCCCCTGCGCGCCATCCCCAGTGATCGCGCTATCCCCTCTTTCAGGAAATCGTGGGGCTGTTTTCATTTCGGGCGTAGAGGTCGAGGATTGTGTTATTGATCAACTGAAAAGTAGAACAGTCCTGGCAAAGGACTACAATGCATTACTTTCACATAAACGTAAGCAGCAGTGAACATGTGTTTTTGTCAAAGTTGTGACCGCCGCAATTGAGCGCTTACTTCTAATGTTGTAAATCGGATCAAAAATCAGATCGAAAATCGGATCGGCAATTAAGCTTCTAAAATCGAAATCGAATCGAAAATCGAATCGGCGATGTTTAAAAACAAAGGAATACATCAAAATGTTGTTCGCGTTCGCGCGCATCTTCCTGACAAAGTCACAAAGACGAATGCATTGGAATGGAAGTCGCCAACATGCGCGATCGTTTGGAACATGTTTTAAAGGGGTTTTGAGGTGCTATTGCTTTAGAATAAACCGAGTGATTTTTATTAGAAAGATAAACGAAAGACGCATCTTCCGAGCAAAGGCGCAAAGGAAAATAAAATGAAAATATTTCTCATAGATCACAGGTTAATGAACGATCGGCGGGACATCTTTTAGAAGTATTTTTAGGTGCTAGCGATTTAGAATTATTGGAATGATCTCTTACGACGCATCATCTTAAAGTCGCAAGTGCAATTAAAATGAAGTAGACGATGCAAGCACGCACGATGATTTGAAATATGTTATTAAAATGTTTTGGGTAGCTAGCGTTTTCAAATCAATTTGAAGTTCACGGCGGGGTCCGCTATCACCACGAGGTTGAAGAGAAGATGTCTATCATCATAAAGGGGGTAAGAGAGTAGCGCAGTGAGCTCCGTCGGTAATACGACCTTTCAAAGTTCACGGCGGCATCCGCTATCACCACGAGATTGAAAATAAAATGTATATCATCATAAACGATGTAAGAGAGTAACGCAATAAGCTCCGTCAATAGTACAGTCTTTAAAAGTTTATGGCGGGGTCCGCTATCACCACGAGGTTGAAGAGAAGATTTATATCATTATAAGGGAGGTAAGAGAGTAGCGCAGTGAGCTCCGTCGGTAATACGACCTTTCAAAGTTCACGGCGGCATCCGCTATCACCACGAGGTTGAAAATAAAATGTATATCATCATAAACGATGTAAGAGAGTAACGCAATAAGCTCCGTCAGTAGCACGATCTTTAAAAGTTCACGGCGGGGTCCGCTATCACCACGAGGTTGAAAATAAAATGTAAATCATCATAAACGATGTAAGAGAGTAACGCAATGAGCTCCGTCAATAGTACGACCTTTCAAAGTTCACGGCGGCATCCGCTATCACCACGAGGTTGAAAATAAAATGTAAATCATCATAAACGATGTAAGAGAGTAACGCAATGAGCTCCGTCAATAGTACGACCTTTCAAAGTTCACGGCGGCATCCGTTATCACCACGAGGTTGAAAATAAAATGAATATCATCATAAACGATGTAAGAGAGTAACGCAATAAGCTCCGTCAATAGTACAGTCTTTAAAAGTTTCTGGCGGGGTCCGCTATCACCACGAGGTTGAAGAGAAGATTTATATCATTATAAACGATGTAAGAGAGTAGCGCAGTGAGCTCCGTCGGTAATACGACCTTTCAAAGTTCACGGCGGCATCCGCTATCACCACGAGATTGAAAATAAAATGTATATCATCATAAACGATGTAAGAGAGTAACGCAATAAGCTCCGTCAATAGTACAGTCTTTAAAAGTTTATGGCGGGGTCCGCTATCACCACGAGGTTGAAGAGAAGATTTATATCATTATAAGGGAGGTAAGAGAGTAGCGCAGTGAGCTCCGTCGGTAATACGACCTTTCAAAGTTCACGGCGGCATCCGCTATCACCACGAGGTTGAAAATAAAATGTATATCATCATAAACGATGTAAGAGAGTAACGCAATAAGCTCCGTCAGTAGCACGATCTTTAAAAGTTCACGGCGGGGTCCGCTATCACCACGAGGTTGAAAATAAAATGTAAATCATCATAAACGATGTAAGAGAGTAACGCAATGAGCTCCGTCAATAGTACGACCTTTCAAAGTTCACGGCGGCATCCGCTATCACCACGAGGTTGAAAATAAAATGTAAATCATCATAAACGATGTAAGAGAGTAACGCAATGAGCTCCGTCAATAGTACGACCTTTCAAAGTTCACGGCGGCATCCGTTATCACCACGAGGTTGAAAATAAAATGTATATCATCATAAACGATGTAAGAGAGCAACGCAATAAGCTCCGTCAATAGTACAGTCATTAAAAGTTAATGGCGGGGTCCGCTATCACCACGAGGTTGAAGAGAAGATTTATATCATTATAAACGATGTAAGAGAGTAGCGCAGTGAGCTCTGTCGGTAATACGACCTTTCAAAGTTCACGGCGGCTTCCGCTATCACCACGAGGTTGAAAATAAAATGAATATCATCATAAACGATGTAAGAGAGTAACGCAATAAGCTCCGTCAGTTGCACGATGTTTAAAAGTTCACGGCGGGGTCCGCTATCACCACGAGGTTGAAAATAAAATGTAAATCATCATAAACGATGTAAGAGAGTAACGCAATGAGCTCCGTCAATAGTACGACCTTTCAAAGTTCACGGCGGCATCCGCTATCACCACGAGGTTGAAAATAAAATGTATATCATCATAAACGATGTAAGAGAGTAACGCAATAAGCTCCGTCAGTAGCACGATCTTTAAAAGTTCAGGGCGGGGTCCGCTATCACCACGAGGTTGAAAATAAAATGTAAATCATCATAAACGATGTAAGAGAGTAACGCAATGAGCTCCGTCAGTAGCACGATCTTTAAAAGTTCACGGCGGGGTCCGCTATCACCACGAGGTTGAAAATAAAATGTAAATCATCATAAACGATGTAAGAGAGTAACGCAATGAGCTCCGTCAATAGTACGACCTTTCAAAGTTCACGGCGGGGTCCGCTATCACCACGAGGTTGAAAATAAAATGTATATCATCATAAACGATGTAAGAGAGTAACGCAGTGAGCTCCGTCGGTAATACGACCTTTCAAAGTTCACGGCGGCGTCCGCTATCACCACGAGGTTGAAAATAAAATGAATATCATCATAAACGATGTAAGAGAGTAACGCAATAAGCTCCGTCAATAGTACAGTCTTTAAAAGTTTCTGGCGGGGTCCGCTATCACCACGAGGTTGAAGAGAAGATTTATATCATTATAAACGATGTAAGAGAGTAGCGCAGTGAGCTCCGTCGGTAATACGACCTTTCAAAGTTCACGGCGGCGTCCGCTATCACCACGAGGTTGAAAATAAAATGAATATCATCATAAACGATGTAAGAGAGTAACGCAATAAGCTCCGTCAATAGTACAGTCTTTAAAAGTTTCTGGCGGGGTCCGCTATCACCACGAGGTTGAAGAGAAGATTTATATCATTATAAACGATGTAAGAGAGTAGCGCAGTGAGCTCCGTCGGTAATACGTCCTTTCAAAGTTCACGGCGGCTTCCGCTATCACCACGAGGTTGAAAATAAAATGAATATCATCATAAACGATGTAAGAGAGCAACGCAATAAGCTCCGTCAATAGTACAGTCTTTAAAAGTTAATGGCGGGGTCCGCTATCACCACGAGGTTGAAGAGAAGATTTATATCATTATAAAGGGGGTAAGAGAGTAACGCAGTGAGCTCCGTCGGTAATACGACCTTTCAAAGTTCACGGCGGCATCCGCTATCACCATGAGTTGGAAGAGAAGATATCTATCCCCTTAAACATTGCCATAGATAATACCGCGACTTTCTCCCTGAATAATGCGACCTCTAAATAGCTAGCACCTCAAAAACAATCTTGAAATATGTTCTGAGCGATCACGCACTGTAACCGGATCTACGCCGATTTTTTATTTTCGATTTTTTCCTTCAAGGGGCATGATCGAAGATCGGCAAGTGATTGCCGATTGTGGTGAAATCGAATGGAATCGGTTGCCGATTGCAAAATCGGTTACAAGCTTACTTACTTCATATCACGAAGTCACAGAAAACTTCCCTTCCTTCGTTTGGAGATCGTTGCACCGATCGCCGCGGAAGTGATACTGAAATTATCGGTCGATTTTCATTATTTTTTTTGGTCAATTTGAGGAGCTTGCGTTTGCAGAACACGAGTACCAGCGTATAATATGCAATGATCACTGTTGTAATTGGTTGATTCTCAAATTGGCTCCGAGTGTTATTGCACAATGCTTTCGAGACCGGATCGTGGTACAAAAACTTGATTCTCCAGAAAAAAATGTGGATTAATCAGTGATTTTGGAAGTGAATTCACTCTAGCTTAGTCAAAATGTTTCCCGAACTGAGCCTGTATTATATAGATCTAGATCTAGTGTGGGGATATCACTCGTGTCAAGGTGAAGACATTTGATTGAGAGTGTTACTGTTATGTTCCACGATCGAATTATTTTTTTTTGTGTTAGGGAGCCTAGGCTAAATTACAGTCCCTTTTTCATGTCGACATTGTCGATGTCGGGATTAATTTTTAAGCGACATGTCAACATGGATTTTTGTTCCCGACAACAGCACTAGTCCAAAGGTGAAAATTTGTGACATGTGTTTTCCCCATATTTTGAACTCCGTTAATATGAAACTGTGAAAACCAAAAGTAATTCGGACCCAATTTTTCAGGTACTTGTTGGTGGTTGACATGTTAGGTGCCCCAAGGAAAAGCAACCTCTATACTTCATCAAGATTTAAAATACTTAGATAGCTTTAAAAATGGCAAAAAACAAATTTTTGCCATTTTGGCATTTTTCAAAATTTGAATTGGCCATATCTCGGCAACCCCTGGTCCAATTTTTTATGATCTTGGTGTCATTTTACTCGTGTTTCAGAGCTTATTCCAGTCAAAACTATTTAATACTAGATTTACAACACTTCAATTTTTGTGGTGGCATCCCTACTTTTGAGTTTTATCCCAAAAAAAAAACACTCTCCATTCCAACTTCCATTCAATAATTTTTGTAAACTGCTCAATGGGTCTATATTAGCATGAACCATGATTTTTCCTGTCATATTTACTTGGAATTCGAAAAATGATGTATTGTGTTCGAAGTTTAGAACCCAAGACTGTCCGCACAGCACATTACACAGATTACAATAGGTGGGAAAAGTCAAGTGTTGCGCGTGCCAAGCCCAATTGCAAAAAAAATGAAAAGCGAGCTGGGAATCTACATTCTCTAGGGACGATATTACATCTTAAACAAACAAATCAAATATCACTTACCGCTTTGTACTCATATTGTAGTGACCTAGCCGTAGCATCAGCCATGGCTAAAGAGTAAAGTGTACTTCTTGATGAATTATCTTACGATTAACTGACGTTTTTCACAAAAGTAGAACTCACGCATTTTAATGGGTAGGCACTTATGAACCAAGTTTGAAAGGAGACTCGTAAAATGACGTCACTCTCGCCGATGAATATTCATTAGATCGTGGTCGTGCGTGTTCAATACACACTGCGTGCAGGCATGCAGATACAGGATAGTTATATGCGAGGAACTTTGGCTCCAGAGACAAGTTGTCAAATAACGTGTGTGTGTGTGAGTGTGTGTGTGTGTGTGTGTACCATCGGCTGGTAGTATTCCATGCTAGACAGACTTCAAACCGCTTCGGAGAGAGTGCAATTCGGTAAAACCAAGGAGATATCACTCTCTCCTTGGTAAAACGAAGTTTCCGATATAAAGAGATAATAACACTATATGTACAGTACGTTGGGAGGCAAATGTCAGATCAGGGGAGGCAGGAGTACAATCAGGTTTTTTTTTAAAGGGAAGAATAGAGTAGAATAAAAGGTATTATATATAGCTAATTGATCTAGTAGAGTGAAGTGAACAATTATGTTTTTTTTTAAAGAATGAATATACCTTACGTGAATATTATGGTGAAGCCAATTTAAAAGGAGGTGAGACAAGTTTCAATGGAGGTTTTTAAAAAGAATAAACTGCATTATGGTGAAGCCAATTTAAAAGGAGGTGAGGCAAGTTTCAATGGAGGTTTTTAAAAGAATAAACTGCATTATGGTGAAGCCAATTTAAAAGGAGGTGAGACAAGTTTCAATGGAGGTTTTTTTTAAAGAATAAACTGTACTACAAATTTAAATGGAGGTGAGGCATTAAGTTAATTTCAATGGAGGTTTTTAAAAAGAATAAACTGTACTACAAATTAAAAAAGAGGGTGATCAAGTTTCAATGGAGGTTTTTAAAAAGAATAGACTGCATTATGGTGAAGCCAATTTAAAAGGAGGTGAGGCAAGTTTCAATGGAGGTTTTTAAAAGAATAACCGTAAAATACTACAAATTTAAATGGAGCGAGGTGAGGCAAGTTTCAATGGAGGTTTTTAAAAAGAATAAACTGTACTACAAATTATGGTGAAGCGAATTTAAAAGGAGGTGAGGCAAGTTTCAATGGAGGTTTTTTTTTAAAGAATAAACTGTACTACAAATTTAAATGGAGGTGATGCAAGCTTCAATGGAGGTTTTTAAAAAGAATAAACTGTACTACAAATTATGGTGAAGCAAATTTAAAAGGAGGTGAGGCAAGTTTCAATGGAGGTTTTTAAAGAGAATAAACTGTACTACAAATTTAAAAGGAGGTGAGACAAGTTTCAATGGAGGTTTTTAAAAAGAATAGACTGCATTATGGTGAAGCCAATTTAAAAGGAGGTGAGGCAAGTTTCAATGGAGGTTTTTTAAAGAATAAACTGTACTACAAAGGAGGTGAGGCAAGTTTCAATGGAGGTTTTTAAAAAGAATAAACTGTACTACAAATTATGGTGAAGCGAATTTAAAAGGAGGTGAGGCAAGTTTCAATGGAGGTTTTTTTTTTTAAGAATAAACTGTACTACAAATTTAAAAGGAGGTGAGGCAAGTTTCAATGGAGGTACGTTTTAAAAAAGAATAAACTGTACTACAAACTTAAAAGGAGGTGAGGCAAGTTTCAATGGAGGTTTTTAAAAAGAATAAACTGTACTACAAACTTAAAAGGAGGCGAGGCAAGTTTCAATGGAGGTTTTTAAAAAGAATAAACTGTATTATGGTGAAGCAAATTTAAAAGGATGTGAGGCAAGTTTCAATGGAGGTTTTTAAAAAGAATAAACTGTACTACAAACTTAAAAGGAGGTGAGGCAAGTTTCAATGGAGGTTTTTAAAAAGAATAAACTGTCTGTACTACACATGGGTGTCAATCGGTATTCTTGGTTGGGGGGGGGGGATGATTGACACAAATGTTCTTGGGGATGGGGATCTTTCAACATTACCCCCACTAAAATCACAAGTTAGAACATTTGGGAGTGGTTGATATGCATGGTGTTCTTGGAAATTCCTTCATTGTTGCAGTGTACTGTATTATGTATAATTTTTTTTGAAAATTCAATTTGTGTTACAAGTAAGCATGTTCTAAGCTCATACGAAAGAAAAAATGACAAAAATTGTCTGGACCATGTACAAAGTGATCTGTTTATTGAGCATGATGTATACAACTTCTCTCTTAAATCTAACCCGACTGGCAATATTTTTTTTCTTCTTAATGCATGATGATAAAATGCAGATTCGGACAAATTAAGACTAGCACAAATTACAAACGTTGTGGCTTCTAGCTCGTGCGCCATCGGGCTTACCGTCATTCCTTAGACGATTTTAACCCTGGATTTTAACATGTTTTAAATGCTTTGTAAGTGAATGAAACAAAAACAAACATAAAAACAATCAAAACTCAACTGTCTGTTATGATATTTCTCCAACATTTTCTTGAACCATCAGTGTGTAATATCAGCTAATATATGTGTTAAAATGAAATTTACGTACCGCATGAGTGTGCTCATATAGATTGCAAACCTGTCATCCCTTTCCAAACTCAAAAGAGATTTCTTTTTGCCAAAATAAGAAAAAATCAATCAAGTTTAGTTATTCAAGTCCATAACAAGAATAACATGGAAAAAATCCGATGTTCATATCCGAAGATACGCTTTAAAGAGAAATGAATGATTATTCTTTCTGATGGGGTCACATGATAAAATGTTTGATATTAATTACATCCAACCGCATACAACAAAAGCACCATACACATGAGCTACTGATCACCACACGACCATTATGACTTTTTAAAAGTGATATGGGCTCACTCTTTCATGACTATAGGCACCTCATTTCCACATAAACTCCTCAAAAAAAGTTTGGAAATCTGACTTTGATCGATAATCCCTCCTCAAATTTAATATACATGTATATCAATATGTTAGTAATATCACTGAATAGATCATCTAATTCTCTTTAATATGATACCCTACATGATATGATTATGGTTCACATGGAGGTGCAGTGCCTTGAAATGTGGGGCAAGGTCAAAATTCAAAAGTTGCACAATGACATAATATTGAAAGTTACTGGTTTTTTTTCCGTGGTGATGAGTTGGGAGAATTATCGGCCAAACTCAGATTTCCAAACTTTTTTTGCTCGTTTTGCAGCTTTCAAATTCAGACCTCATCCAACACTTTTGAATCCTGTTCTTTTCGTGATGACAGAGAATTAAGTGATCTTTTGAATGACGTCAAATATGCATTGTGTAAAATTTGGAGTTGGGAGAAATTAATAGCCAAACTGATTTCCAAACTTTTTGTGAGGAGTTTAGATAGGTAATGAGGACATCAATGCTCTCCTGCAAAATATTATTGACCAAAACTTATCGTTCAAGTCAAGGTATACACAAGTAGAGGTGACATTCGTTTTGTGCACATCTTCCTTTTGGTATAATTTCATGTTCAAAGGTTTACTGAATGCCGAACATAATATATAACAATACTACCATGACATACATCGGTATATAACCAGGCAAAGGGTTGTAGATTAAATGGGATGGACAAACATCATGCACTTGGATGTGGGGAGGGATAAATCTGAGAAAAGTTATTTGTACTTTTTCAAGATCTACCCCTCTGGGATTTACGTCCATGGGGTTTTCCCCGTTGATCTTGCCACCCTCTTACTCCCGTTTATTTATACACCCTTTTGAATTAATTGATTTGTTAAAATTAATTTATTAACCACTGGTGGGATGGAACACCTATCAACAAAAGTTGTTTTTCGTCGGGGTCTTTTTATGTCATGTATTTAAAAATATCATATACATAAACATTTCATTATTTTTCATCTTGAACCTCCATCAATCTGTTTAAAAGTCATGGAAAAGAATGTTTTTATTTAATAACAATATACACAAATTGCGAGGGAAACAAACTGATTGATGGCATATAATCATCATGATCAAATTTTCATTTTTTCATCATCATTATTATAATTTTTCTACCCTAAATTATAGGGGGGATGAAAATACAGACCATCCCCCCACTTGAAATAATGGGGGGGGGGGATATATTCCCCCCCCCCCCCGTGATCGACACCCATGGTACTACAAATTATGGTGAAGCGAATTTAAAAGGAGGTGAGGCAAGTTTCAATGGAGGTTTTTTAAAAGAATAAACATAAACAGTCTTTGTAAATGTTTGTGCAAAAACTTGATAAGAATGCATGCCGTTATCACACAGTACTTGCCAACTTTTAGTATCTTTTATCATGGTCCTAGGCCTGCCAGTACTGAAAATAAACGTATTTTAAACTGTATTATAGCGTATATTTTTATTTACTCAAACTGCAGTTGCTTTCCATGATCATGTCTTGGTTTTATAATACTTGCTATATGTGTCCAGCCACCCCAATACCAACAATAAATACATTGATTTAAAGATTCTCATTGATCTTGAACAATCACATCCTAAGCTGTAAAATGATTTATCTTGTTAATATTGATTAATAATATCCCTCGCTAGTACTTGATTGAATGCGAATAAATTTGGTGAGAGCTTCAACAAATAAGAGAACAAGATTTGGGGTTCACTTACGCATGCGATGTGTAATATGTAGTTCAACTACTTAGCAGTGAGCAAAACACGGATATCAAAGTCTTGTATTTTGTCTTCAACTTTTACAACCTCACATTTTGACAATATGAAGAATTTTTTTTCTTCGGATAAACCAATATTTAAATATGCGTTTGGAAAACTGAATTACTATTTTGGTTATTTTCTACGAACCTTCCCTGGCAACTTATTGTTGATATTTGGGTGGCTGGCCACATTTTGTTTTGTTGAGAAAAAATATCAAAGAGTATATGAAAAAAATATTTATGTAAAAAAGCTTGCCTAGCTGTTGGTATTTTCTTCTGTTGTACTTTGTCATGTAACTCTGATAGATTTAATTTCGTTACACAAAATGGGGTTCAGTATTCAGAAAAACCATTAACCTTGCCTCAACCACAATAGTACTTGCCAAACTGGATAAATCAACATTATATCAAGCTGTGTAGAAGAACATAATGATCATGTAGATACCATTAAGTGCATACATATGTAATGTATTTCAAGCTGTATGACATAGATATTCTTTTCCATCCAACATCAGCTTCTACTATTTTTAAGGTTAGTATTTATTGTCATGTTGGCAAATTGTGAAATAGTTCATGTTGAAATATGTTGTATATTACCTGTAATGCATTTCTAATGTTATTTTTTAAAGAATATATTCTGTCATCATTTTCAGTACATAAAAGTTTATTCAATGTATGCCTTTACCAAAGTTGGCCATAAGCACAGTGGGTACCAACTATCACTGAAGACAACACGACAATTACTCAAAATATATGTATAGCCTTATAAATGTACAAGTCAATAAAATCTACTATGACTACATAGCTTTTCTTTGTGCAACACAGTCATATTTCATTTGGATCAATTCAAAATTGAGTGGTGTTTTGGGGGTAATGCCATGGTAACTGCAGTTATGTTGTCCTCTGACAGTTGGTGTTGTAATGATGTGATTGGCAGTGTGTGGACGTCATGTTATAAGAGAAAAAAAGAAAGTTAAAGTGAGAGTGTTGGCTTTGAAATGGACTCAACCTATGAAAGTTAATGCTGCAGAAACTGGTGTGGTAGTGGGATGATAATGATGATGAGGAACAGGGCCGGTATTCAATGCTACTCTTAAAGCCACAATTTTAAGTATATTTTACTCAGTATTTTGCAAAAGTAAAATACTTATCCATCTTTGGTATTCAATTGCATTTTTTTTGGCTAAATATTTTGCTTAAATGTAAGACAGCCATCTACTAGACTTAAGTCTACATATACAAAAATGATACGCACAGAAATACATTCACACATTTGGCACTATTTGGCTCAAAATTTATAACATCACAATGGGTATTAGTATTTACTTCAATTTGGATAAGGTAAATTCTTAGATCTGATCTGCATCAAGTTTAAGCATTTTGTTAAGCCAGCCAAATTGCTAAGTAAAAAACTTACAAAATGAAAACTTAGAATTTAACAGGCGGCCGAGGTTTTTTTTTTCCAGAGGACATGTTCAGATTTCTTTTTGACAAAGGATGACGTGATGATTATTTTGCATAACCTGGCTTATCAAAAAATATATTATGTATATTCCATTTCAGTGATAATTGCATTTTTGGGGAGGGGATATTACATATTTGGGGAATGGAAAAGTTCAAAATCAATGCATACTTAACCTAATTACGCAGGGGGGGGGGGGCTCTGAGCTCTGTGATTAAAAAAAAAGTATTTTGCATGTTTTGAGACCAGTTTTGCGAAGCCCGGGTACTGGGTACTGAAAATTACCAAACAATTTGAAGGTACATATCAGACAAAAATGGCTCAAAATTGTGATATTTGTGTACCACGTCAATGGAATATGCGTTTTCAACCAAAATTCATAAATGCCTAATTGTTTTTAGTTTTGTTGAACTAAACTGATTTATTTTATGCTGTTACGAGAGTCCCAGCAAAGTTCGTTGAAAAAAAAACAATGCAATACAAAGGTAGAACACCACAAAGAGTTTCTAAACCAAAAATTAGAACATTTAATTTGGAGCTTTATTTGGGGAGTTAGAGGAATAGGTATAGTATACTAATTATGCACAAATTAGCATAATCAATTAATAGCAATTTGCATGAAATAAATAACTACACAATTTTGTGGATTATTACAAGCAATTGCAATATATTTCTTCACTATTCATTGTTTTTAGAAACCTCATTGTAGACTTGCCTCATGCACCTCCTCTCAAGTTGGCTTCATCATTTGAATTATATTCTACACTTATCATTCTTTAAAAAAAATAATTGTAGACTTGCCTCACCTCCTCTCAAGTTGGCTTCACCATAATATTCATTCTTTGTTAAAACATCATTTTACACTTGCCTCACCTCCCCTCAAGTTGGCTTCACAATACCTTTTTCGTTAAAACATTGTACGTTTGCCTCACCTCCTTTCAAGTTTGCTTCTACATAATATCCATTCTTTGTTAAAACATCATTTTCATTTTACACTTGCCTCACCTCTCAAGTTGGCTTCACCATAATTTGTACTACAGTTTATTCTTTTTAAAAACCTCCATTGAAACTTGCCTTGCCTCCTTTTAAATTTGTAGTACAGTTTATTCTTTAAAAAACCCTCCATTGAAACTTGCCTCACCTCCTTTTAAATTCGCTTCACCGTAATTTGTAGTACAGTTTATTCTTTTAAAAAACCTCCATTGAAACTTGCCTCACCTCCTTTTAAATTGATGGCTTCACCATAATGCAGTTTATTCTTTTTAACAAGTGGAATGCCTCTGGCCGTCTCACCTGCATCACGCGATTCAATATAGCAGCAGTGCTGATTTTGAAAACTACTATAACTCGCACAAGATGTTCAGTGATACTTGGTTACTCTTATTTCCACGTTTTATGAACTAGACCCATACACTTATAGAGATATGATGGTAATTCAACAAATACCCCCAACGTGGCCAAAGTTCATTGACCTTACATGACCTTTGACCTTGATCATGTGACCTGAAACTCGCACAGGATGTTCATTGATACTTGATTACTCTTATGTCCAAGTTTCAAGAGAAAGATCCATCAACTTTCCAAGTTATGATGGTAATTCAACAGATACCCCCATTATGGCCAAAGTTCATTGACCTTTGACCTTGGTCATGTGACCTAAAATGCGCAAAGGATGTTCAGTGATACTTCATTACTCTTATGTCCAAGTTTTATGAACTAAACCAACACACTTTCAAAGTTATGGCGGTAATTCAACAAATACCCCAATTTGACCAAAGTTCATTGACCCTAAATGACCATTGACCTTGGTCATGTGACGTGAAACTCATGCAGGATGTTCAGTGATACTTGATTAACCTTATGTATAAGTTTCATGAACTAGGTCCATATATTTTCTAAGTTATGATGACATTTCAAAAACTTAACCTTAGGTTAAGATTTTGATGTTGATTCCCCAACATGGTCGAAGTTCATTGACCCTAAATGACCATTGACCATGGTCATGTGACATGAAACTCAGGCAGGATGTTCAGTAATACTTGATTAACCTTATGGCCAAGTTTCATGAACTAGGTCCATATACTTTCTAAGTTATGCTGTCATTTCAAAAACTTAACCTCAGGTTAAGATTTGGTGTTGACGCCGCCGCCGCCGCCGCCGCCGTCGGGAAAGCGGCGCCTATAGTCTCACTCTGCTATGCAGGTGAGACAAAAACCTCCATTGAAACTTGTCTCACCTCCTTTTAAATTTGTAGTACAGTTTATTCTTTTAAAAAACCTCCATTGAAACTTGCCTCACCTCCTTTTAAATTTGTAGTACAGTTTATTCTTTTTAAAAACCTCCATTGAAACTTGCCTCACCTCCTTTTAAATTCGCTTCACCATAATTTGTAGTACAGTTTATTCTTTTTAAAAACCTCCATTGAAACTTGCCTCACCTCCTTTGTAGTACAGTTTATTCTTTAAAAAACCTCCATTGAAACTTGCCTTACCTCCTTTTAAATTGGCTTCACCATAATGCAGTCTATTCGTTTTAAAAACCTCCATTGAAACTTGTCTCACCTCCTTTTAAATGTGTAGTACAGTTTATTCTTTTTAAAAACCTCCATTGAAACTTGCCTCACCTCCTTTTAAATTGGCTTCACCATAATGCAGTCTATTCTTTTTAAAAACCTCCATTGAAACTTGTCTCACCTCCTTTTAAATTTGTAGTACAGTTTATTCTCTTGAAAAACCTCCAGTGAAACTTGCCTCACCTCCTTTTAAATTCGCTTCACCATAATTTGTAGTACAGTTTATTCTTTTTAAAAACCTCCATTGAAACTTGTTTCACCTCCTTTTAAATTTGTAGTACAGTTCATTCTTTTAAAAAACCTCCATGGAAACTTGCCTCAACTCCTTTTAATATGGTTCACCATAATGATTTGGTGTTGACGCCGCCGCCGCCACCGCCGCCGTCGGGAAAGCGGCGCCTATAGTCTCACTCTGCTATGCAGGTGAGACAAAAACCTCCATTGAAACTTGTCTCACCTCCTTTTAAATTTGTAGTACAGTTTATTCTTTTAAAAAACCTCCATTGAAACTTGCCTCACCTCCTTTTAAATTTGTAGTACAGTTTATTCTTTTTAAAAACCTCCATTGAAACTTGCCTCACCTCCTTTTAAATTCGCTTCACCATAATTTGTAGTACAGTTTATTCTTTTTAAAAACCTCCATTGAAACTTGCCTCACCTCCTTTGTAGTACAGTTTATTCTTTAAAAAACCTCCATTGAAACTTGCCTTACCTCCTTTTAAATTGGCTTCACCATAATGCAGTCTATTCGTTTTAGAAACCTCCATTGAAACTTGTCTCACCTCCTTTTAAATGTGTAGTACAGTTTATTCTTTTTAAAAACCTCCATTGAAACTTGCCTCACCTCCTTTTAAATTGGCTTCACCATAATGCAGTCTATTCTTTTTAAAAACCTCCATTGAAACTTGTCTCACCTCCTTTTAAATTTGTAGTACAGTTTATTCTCTTGAAAAACCTCCATTGAAACTTGCCTCACCTCCTTTTAAATTCGCTTCACCATAATTTGTAGTACAGTTTATTCTTTTTAAAAACCTCCATTGAAACTTGTTTCACCTCCTTTTAAATTTGTAGTACAGTTCATTCTTTTAAAAAACCTCCATGGAAACTTGCCTCAACTCCTTTTAATTTGGTTCACCATAATGCAGTCTATTCTTTTTAAAAACCTCCATTGAAACTTGCCACACCTCCTTTTGAATTGGCTTCACCATAATTTGTAGTACAGTTTATTCTTTTTTAAAAACCTCCATTGAAACTTGCCTCACCTCCTTTTGAATTGGCTTCACCATAATTTGTAGTACAGTTTATTCTTTTTTAAAAACCTCCATTGAAACTTGCCTCACCTCCTTTTGAATTGGCTTCACCATAATTTGTAGTACAGTTTATTCTTTTTTAAAAACCTCCATTGAAACTTGCCTCACCTCCTTTTAAAATGGCTTTACCATAATACAGTTTATTCTTTTTTAAAACCTCCATTGAAACTTGTCTCACCTCCTTTTAAATTGGCTTCATCATAATATTCAGGTAAGGTACTATATTCATTCTTTTTTTACTAACATCATTGTTCACTTCCCTCACCTAGATCATTTGGCTATATATAATACCTTTTATTCTACACTATTCTTCCCTTTAAAAAACCTGATTGTACTCCTGCCTCCCCTGATCTGACATTTGCCTCTCAACGTACTGTACATAGTGTTATTTTATTATCTCTTTATATCGGAAACTTCGTTTTACCGAATTGCCATGCACTCTCTCCGACGCGTTTGAAGTCTTAGACAGCATGGAATACTACCAGCCGTTGTCACACACACTCACACACACACACGTTATTTGACAACTTGTCTCTGGAGCCAAAGTTCCTCGCATATAACTTTCTGCATGCCAGCTGTACTCAGTGTGTATTGAACACGCACGACCACGATCTAATGAATATTCATCGGCGAGAGTGACGTCATTTTACGAGTCTCCTTTCAAACTTGGTTCATAAGTGCCTACCATTTTAATGGCGATCCTTTTATTGAGTCGACTTATTTGAGTGGTAGGCACTTTTGATGACAAAGTACAGCGAGGGGCGATGAAATGTCCAGCTTTACGTCACTATCAATCCGACGGTTCGCCGATGAATATTCATTTTAGATCGTGCTTGTGCATGTGTGTACCGAGTGTAAAAAACCAGAGAGTTTTCAAATGTTGTGTGTGTATAAAACAACGTAGGAGTTTATAGTGTAGAAAAGAAAAGGGTTTGATGAAGTTTTTACAAAAGAGGAAATGATACAAATATATATGGAGGACAATGTAAGATGAGCTGAGGCAAGTGTGCAGTGAGGTTTTTTTCAAAAGAGGAGATATGGAGGACAATGTAAGATGAGATGAGGCAAGTGTGCAGTGAGGTTTTTTCAAAAGAGGAGATATATGGAGGACAATGTAAGATGAGATGAGGCAAGTGTGCAGTGAGGTTTTTTTTCAAAAGAGGAGATAGTACAGATGTATATGGAGGACAATGTAAGATGAGATGAGGCAAGTGTACGGTGAGGTTTTATCAAATATTGTATAATGATAGAATATATGTAGAGGACAATGTAAGATGAGCTGAGGCAAGTGTCCAGGGAGGTTTTTTTTTCAAAAGAGGAGATATATGGAGGACAATGTAAGATGAGATGAGGCAAGTGTACAGTGAGGTTTTTTTCAAAAGAGGAGATAGTACAAGTATGGAGGACAATGTAAGAGGATATGAGGCAAGTGTACAGTGAGGTTTTTTCGAAAGAGGAGATAATACAAATATATATGGAGGACAATGTAAGATGAGGTGAGGAAAGTGTACGGTGAGGTTTTTTCAAAAGAGGAGATAGTACAGATATATATGGAGGACAATGTAAGATGAGATGAGGCAGGTATACAGTGAGGGGATTTTCAAGAGAGGAAATGATACAAATACATGGAGGACAATGCAAGATGAGGTGTGAGGCAAAATGTACAGTGAGGTTTTATCAAGAAATGTATAATGATAAAATATATATGTAGAGGACAATGTAAGATGAGCTGAGGCAAGTGTGCAGTGAGGTTTTTTCAAAAGAGGAGATATTATGGAGGACAATGTAAGATGAGGTGAGGCAAGTGTGCAGTGAGGTTTTTTCAAAAGAGGAGATAGTACAGATATATATGGAGGACAATGTAACATGAGACGAGGCAAGTGTACAGTGAGGTTTTATCAAAAATTGTATAATGATAAAATATATGTAGAGGACAATGTAAGATGAGCTGAGGCAAGTGTGCAGTGAGGTTTTTTCAAAAGAGGAGATAGTAAGGATATATGTGGAGGACAATGTAAGATGAGATGAGGCAAATGTGCAGTGAGGTTTTTTCAAAAGAGGAGATAGTAAGGATATATGTGGAGGACAATGTAAGATGAGATGAGGCAAATGTGCAGTGAGGTTTTTTCAAAAGGGGAGATAGTACAGATATATATGGAGGACTGACAATGTAAGATGAGATGAGGCAAGTGTACGGTGAGGTTTTATAAAAAATTGTATAATTATAAAATATATGTAGAGGACAATGTAAGATGAGCTGTAATGACCATAGAATTGTGATTTTTTTGCATGGTCAGCACCCCCCCCCCCTTTGCTCAGCCCCCCAACTTTGAAAACCCTTCCGCAGCCCCTGAAATATATATAAAGCTAATATATATGCTTATGACTGGTGATCTCATTGGATGTTGAGATCAGGTTAAAAGTCATGCTATAACAGTCAGTAGGCAAGTCCTCAAAAAGTAGATTCTTTTATACAAGTTATCATAGTCATGATGAGAGAGGTTTTGCATATTTAATGAACTTGATGCAGACCAAAACACCCAGGCTCTTTTAATTTGTTCATCGTTGCTCTAAAAATGGAATGTTATCCTGTCGGTCAAAACTCTTAATTTCGTGCTACTATTTTTTTTATCTTGTCTTTTTTTTATGGGAAAAGTGTGTTCTTGACCTAATCCGATGGTGCCACATATAAAAGTGACAGTGTGAGAAAGGACAGAAATTCAGCTTTGTGGTGATGTAGATATCAAAGTGGCTTAAAGGAAGAAAATTAATTTTTGAGGCACTTTTTCAGGCCAGAAATTCAATTATCAAAAGAAAATTATAAAAAATATATAGATGACCAATATTAAAGAGAAACATTTACTCTGTCCAAATGTGCAATGATTTAATTTTGACTTAAAGATAAATAAGGTGAATTCTTAGTGAAAGAAAATCTTAAGATTCACAAGATTTTGCATGGAGGGGGATTCAGCTAGGAGAGGATTTGATGAATTTGGCCTATTTGTGATTAGCATAGGGACTTACGATCAGACTATTATAACTGTTAATATCTCTTTCTTCTGAACTCTTTGAAGGGATCAATTTAGAAATCGCCTCATTTGTTATTGAAGATTTTTTTTCTTCAAAAGGTTAATTGTCAGCTAGGTCATGTTAAATATGTAAACATTTGATATATTCTAGCAAAGGCAGTGCCTTACATTTTGACCACATGTACATTTAGTAGAGAATCCATCTAGTTAGTATAAAAGTTTCTAATTGCATCGATTCAACTTATTGCTCTTACGATACTTGCTAATATTAGATCATGCAAGTATCAACTGTGTATATGATAATTCATTGTTTGTTAGCATTAATCAGTTTTGAGGCTGATCATTATTCTGTGACAACTATTTTGATGTAAGATTCTATGCCATTAGTGTATAGTGTTTTATTTGTTTTTTTTGTGTTTTTTTGTTAATTGTACTCATACCATTTTAGACAAAATTTGCAACCATTTTGCTGCCTATACAACAGTCTTAGGAGAAGGTGCAGAAACATTGTTAACATGCATCTGTTATCACAAATTAAACTTTGGTCATGTTTTGACTACTACTAATACTACTTCTACTATTATAACAGTACTTGCCAACATCATACACTAGTATGATATTTTATTATTTTATTGATCCTGCCACTACCATTTGTAAACAAACGTTATTTATACTATTGTATCATATATAAATATATATATATTTATCAAAACTTCAGTTTCTTTTTATTATCATGTCCTGCTAGTATAATACTTGCCAGTAAAAAAAACATGTTAATTGTAACATGCTTTTCCGGCAGATAAAAATATATATTTGGGCAATACCATGAAATATGTGTGGGACCTTCCTGAAATTTTTTGTCTCTGATTTCTTGTTCTTTTGACAGTCTTATGTTCTCAAAGGACCATGACTTGGTCAGTTTATAAAGTGAAGTAAAACTTGAGAAAAATTGGTGTCACTTGTAAAAAAAAAAAAAAAAGGTGATCTGTTTAGGCAATTGACAAGCTATATGTCTGCAGCCATCCTAAAACCAACAATAAATGCCATATACTAATTTGAAGATTTTCATTCATCTTGAACAAGCATACCATGAGCTTTAAAATGATATATCAATTGAGGTCAATAATGTCTCTCTTAAGTACTTGATTGAGTGCATGAAAATTGGTGAGAGCTTCAACGAATTGGGAAAAAACAAGGTTCGATATTTGGGGTTCACTAATTGTGAGTTGGGTAATATGCAAACTTAAACTATTAAGCAATGGTTTTCAAAGAAACTCTTGTATTTTTGTCTTCAACTTTTACAACCTTAAATTTTGACAGTATAAAGAAAAGTAATTACTTTTTTAGATTAACTAAATTTTGATATTTTTTTCTTTTATTAAATACTATTGTGCTTATTTACTAAAAACTTTCCATGGCAACTTATTGTTGATTTCTGGGTGGCTGGTCACATTTAGTTTTGATGAAAAAAAAACACACACATAGTGTATGAATTTTTTTTTTTAAAGTTGCCCAGCTCTTGGGATTTTCTTGTATTTATTTTGTTATCTAACTCTTATAGATTTCATTTAATCACAACAACCATTAATCTTGCCTCAACCATACAACTAATATTGTAACAGTAGGCCTACTTACAAAACTTGATAAATCAACAATATATAAAGCTGTGATGTAGAAGAACTTAGTGATCCTATAATTACCATTAATTACATATAAATAGATTGTCTTTCAAGCGTTATGACATATAATCTCTTTCCGTCCAATATCACATTGTACTATTTGATTCAGCTTACTGTCAAATGTAGTGCTTGCAAATTGTGAAAGTTCTTTTGTTCAAATAGGTTGTTTTACCTGTTATGCATTTATACTGTTTTTTTTTTTTTTTTTAATATATTCTTTAACTTCATTTCTGTACATGTGCATGGTCTATATTCTGTATCTTTTACAAATTAAGTCAATGTATGCTTACCAATTAAAGTTGGCCAAACACACAGTAGGTATCAACTATCACTGAGGACAACCCCCTCCCCCCAAAAAAAACCAATTGAAATATGTATAGCTACATAAACCTGAAGTATAAGTCAATAAAATCTACTATGGCTAATTATATACTCTGACTTTTATTATTATTATTCTTGGCTTCCACTTGTGCATGACTCATATATATTTCAATTTGATCAATTTAATCAATTCAAGACTGAGTGGTATTTTGGCATAATGTTATAACTCAAGTGCTGTTGTCCTCTCACAGTTTGGTGTAGTAATAATGTGTGCGTCCCGTTACAACAGAAAATTATTAATCAGTGTTAATCAAGCATGAGAGTGTTAAAGGAGAATGAAACTCTTGGAGCAAGTAAGCTTTTGTGAAAGCAGAAAAATGTAAGAATAAGATCAACAAAAGTTTGAGTAAAATAGGACTAGCAATAGAAGAGTTATGAGCATTTGAATGTCGAGATCACTAATGCTATGTAGATCCTCTCATTGGCAATGCGACCAAGATCTATGATGTCACAGATGAACAACTCGCTCCCCTTTTGGATACTGAAAAATACCCCAAAACATCTCTTTTTGCTCATTCTAATCATATGACAAACGATTCATCAATGATATAATGTTGTGAAACCTCTGTACTTGTCCTCTCATAAAGAGAACACCTCACCTTGTGATAGACTCTATAAAAGTGAGAATATAAGTGAAATAAGTACTAAAGTAATGAGGGAGTTGTACGTGTGTGACATCACAGATCTTGGTCGCATTGCCAATTGGAGGATCTACATGGCATTAGTGATATCGACATTCAAATGCTCATAACTTTCTTATTATTCATTCAATCTTCCTCAAACTTTCAACAATATGTTTCTTTGATTTTTCTCTTTGATATGGATTCATCTGGTTTCAAGGGTTTCATTCCCCTTTAAGTTGATTGACTCAAAGTGTGAGAGTTGAAGTTAGTGATGATGTAGGTGGTGTGAGGTATATATGAAAGTGATCGATGGTAATGATGATAAGGTTCAGGGCTGGTATTCAATTTTATGGTGACGGGTAAAAATGGCAGAGGTAATAATGGCAAAGATAAAAATGTCACAGGTAAAAATGGCACAGGCAAAAATGGCAGATGTAAAAATGGCAGAAGTAATAATGGCAAAGGTAAAAATGGCAGAGGCAAAAATGACAGAGGTAAATATCATGACATGCTAGATCAGCAAGGAAAAGATATAGCCTTTCCACTTGATATCATTTATGATTATTGACCTTGAATGGACTCCTATCGACAAAATGAGTATTATAAACTGACAAGATATTATTTTTTTTTCTTTTTCAAAATCAACACTTAGAGTTGAACCAGCCCACGTAAATTTGCCTCGGTCAGTTTTGTCTGGGACCACAGTTTTCCTGCTGACTTGGGTGAAACATGACTAAGAAAAAAATAATATTATTTTTTCTGGGACCACAGATTTCCTGCTAACTCTGGTAAAACACGACTAAGAAAAAATATTAAGACAATTGTTTTGCATATTCTGGTTTTAAAAAAAACTCCATAATTTCTATCAGATTTGCATCTTTTGGGAAGAGATTTTATACATTTTTGGAGTGGAAAGGTTAAAAACTCATTCATGCAAGGAGGAGGTTCAAAGCACTCGAGTTGTTAAGTTCACTCCCAAAAAATTGGCCACCAATTAATCCATATGATTTCAGACTTGCCTCACCTCCACATAAGTCTATTTTAAATACATTTTTTTCTTAAAGGTCAAGTCCACCCAAGCAAAATGTTGATTTGAATAAAAAGAGAAAAATTCAACAAGCATAACACTGAAAATTTCATCAAAATCGGATAGAACCCCACTGTACACTTGCCTCATCTCATCTTACATTGTCATCCATATATCTCCTCTTTTGAAAAAAACCTCACTGCACAATTTCCTCGCCTCATCTTACATTGTCCTCTACATATATTTTATCATTACAAAACCTCACCATACACTTGCCTCATCTCATCTTACATTGTCCTCTACATATATTTTATCATTATACAATTTTTGATAAAACCTCACCATACACTTGCCTCATCTCATCTTACATTGTCCTCCATATATCTGTACTATCTCCTCTTTTGAAAAAACCTCACTGCACACTTGCCTCATCTCATCTTACATTGTCCTCCATATATCTTCTCTTTTGAAAAAACCTCACTGCACACTTGCCTCATCTCATCTTACATTGTCCTCCATATCTTCTCTTTTGAAAAAACCTCACTGCACACTTGCCTCATCTCATCTTACATTGTCCTCCATATATCTGTACTATCTCCTCTTTTGAAAAAACCTCACTGCACACTTGCCTCATCTCATCTTACATTGTCCTCCATATATCTGTACTATCTCCTCTTTTGAAAAAACCTCACTGCACACTTGCCTCATCTCATCTTACATTGTCCTCCATATATCTTCTCTTTTGAAAAAACCTCACTGCACAATTTCCTCACCTCATCTTACATTGTCCTCTACATATATTTTATCATTATACAATTTTTGATAAAACCTCACCATACACTTGCCTCATCTCATCTTACATTGTCCTCTACATATATTTTATCATACAGTTTTTGATAAAACCTCACCGTACACTTGCCTCATCTCATCTTACATTGTCCTCCATATATCTCCTCTTTTGAAAAAACCTCACTGCACACTTGCCTCATCTCATTTTACATTGTCCTCCATATATCTCCTCTTTTGAAAAAACCTCACTGCACACTTTCCTCACCTCATCTTACATTGTCCTCTACATATATTTTATCATTATATAATATTTAATTGATAAAACCTCACTGTACACTTGCCTCATCTCATCTTACATTGTCCTCCATATATATCTGTATTATCTCCTCTTTTGAAAAAACCTCACTGTACACTTGCCTCATCTCATCTTACATTGTCCTCCATATATATTTGTATTATTTCCTCTTTTGAAAAAAAACCTCACTGCACACTTGCCTCATCTCATCTTACACTCCACATATATTTATATTATCTCCTCTTTTGAAAAAACCTCACTGCACACTTGCCTCATCTCATCTTACATTGTCCTCTACATATATGTTATCATTATACAATATTTGAAAAAACCTCACTGCACACTTGCCTCACCTCATCTTACATTGTCCTCTACATATATTTTATCATTATACAATCTTTGAAAAAAACATCACTGCACACTTACCTCATCTCATCTTACATTGTCCTCTACATATATTTTATCATTATTATACATTTTTTGATAAAACCATCACCGTACACTTTCCTCACCTCATCTTACATTGTCATCCATATATATTTTTATTATCTCCTCTTTTGAAAAAACCTCACTGCACACTTGCCTCATCTCATATTACATTGTCCTCCACATATATTTGTATTATCTCCTTTTTTGAAAAACCTCACTGTACACTTGCCTCTGCTCATCTTACATTGTCCTCCATATATTTATATTATTTCCTCTTATGTAAAAACTTCATCAAACACTTATTTTCTACACTGTAGACTCCTACGTTGTTTTATACACACACACATCATTTGAAAACTCCCTTTGGTTGTTCCCCGGGGGGGCCACTTACATTGACGAGTGGATACCATGCGCGACCATAAAAACACGTAAAAAGGATGTCTTTTTCAAGATAGGGCACGTTACGTACGTAACGTGATAAGGGTGTCAAAAACACAAAAATAATGAAAAAAGGGTATCTATTTCGCTAGGAAAGCTACGTGTTTAGGGTCAACTTTGCGGGGATGATAAAACAAAATTAAAATGTTTTATAAAGGATGTCCTTTTTGCCCCAACACTACGTGTTTAGAATCCGATTTGCCCTAGGTGTGGAAGCTGGGGCCGTACTAAACCAAATGGTGTGTAAATTGTAAAGGTTAAACCGACGACCGACGGACCGTTTTAACAATAAAATATCGCTGTACTTGTTTAGGGGTTCATTTCAGGGAATACTTGCCAAGAGTGTCGTTTTGTTTCCAATACTTGTTAAGGGTAGGGTTTCAGACGCCAATACTTGTTAAGGGGTGCATTTTCAGAATATGGAAAATACGTGTTTAGGGTGCTTTTCGAGACCCCTGGGTCGCGCATGGTATCCACTCGTCAGTGGAAGTGGCCCCCCCCCCCCGGGGGTTGTTCACGCTCGGTATTGTACACACACACACACATGCACACGACCACGATCTAATGAATATTCATCGGCGAACCGTCAGATGGATAGTGACGTAGGAGCTGGACATTTTATCGCCCCTCGCTATACTTTGTCATCAAAGTGCCTACCTTATTGAGTACAGCTAGCATACGGTGTCGCCGAAACACAATTCCGCATGTAGAATCTATGCCTATGCCAAAAAGGCGTGAAATCATGGAAGGGGGGGGGGGCGACAACTTCAAAAATTGATAATTTGCAATACAAATATATGTCTTTAAAAGCATTTGAAAAAACTTAAAACCCATTTAACTTGTCACAAAAGTACTAGGGTGTAAACAAAATTGTGTACTTTGTGCACAGAATTCTGTATTTAAAATTTTGATTTTTTTTTTTCGATTTTCAAAACATGCCCATCCCCCAACCTCCTGTAATCCCTTGATTTTTTTTTTGTAGTCGTTATTGTTTATTATTGTTCCTATTTCATTCATTTAACATGCCTTATAATTTCATCTATTTTGTATCATTTTATTTATCCATTTGGGGGGCCTGTATATAATCCATTTATTAGTGCTATAAGGGGGGAAGGTATATGGGTTGCTTTGGAGGGGTTGCAGCTAACAGTATCTCCCCCTATTTCTGGGCTGTTCCGATTGGTGCACGGCATCATAATTTTCAGGTGATGGTGGTGGCGGGGGGGGGGGCTCACGTGGGCTGAGGTCAGTGACATTGCTATTAAATATGTTTACCTTTTTTCAATTAATTGAAAAGACTTAATCAACGACCCCCCCCCACACACACACACACACACACACACACACCATCACACTTAGACAGGTCTGCACACAGACACACAACAAATAAACCCTTTGTTCCATTTTTTTGAGGGGGATGTTGTAATAACATAAATGATATTATAGCAAAAATAGTAGTATTAATAAAAATAAGAATAACATTAATAGCAATGATAAATGATTATGATTATGTCTTTATCTGAATTGAAAGATTAATTTTGCTTCCGGATTTTGCTGCAACTGAAATACAATTTATCGAGTAGGTCCCCAGCTGGACAACCAAAAATCTACTGGAATCAGTACCAAAAAAAAATATTGCTGGTCTTACTGTTGTTTTGTTGTTGAAAGTTTGGTTCCAGAGATTTGCTTGTAATATTAATTGAAAATGATTTACAAAACATAATAGAATCACAGGTCTGATTCCTAAAAACATTGAGCCAATTAAGGGAAAAGGGTAGACCAAGATACTGTCTTACAAAAAGTAATAAGAGTTGTGATTGATTAAAATCAAAATCAAATTGCAATTCATTTTAAGAAATCTTAAAACTCTCTTAACTACATTTTGATTTGAGTCTACCAGAGCTAGATGCATGACCGGGTCCTGGGATGGTGACTGCCATCAGTGGCGGATCCAGGGGGAAGGGGGGGGGCGCACGGGCCGGATGTGCACCACCCTTGAGAGACATAGTCAATATTTCAATGTAAATATATCGTTCATAAGCAAGCTAAGATTATCTTTTTTTTCTTTTTTTTTGCTTGTCAAATTTTCAGGGAAAATGTGCACCCCCTTTTGGAAAATCCTGGAACCGCCCCTGACTGTCATGAAAGGGGACCTAATAATCTTTTTCTTGTCAAAAGGAAGGCAGCAGATAGAGAGGGATGAAATATGAATGAACTATTGACCATATTCTGCCAAGGAGAAGAAAAGTAAATTCTAAATTGTTTCATTGGATTTAGGTCCTATTACAAAGAGAGTGAGAGATAGGTGTGTTTAGTCAAAACTCAATGCGAAGGGACATAACTTTCATAACTTATGAAAACTATATTCATTTTACTAAGTACGCGTAGAATGAGCGAACGGTCAGCTCTTCAGAATATGTATGAATGTTTTCACGTCTGATCGATCAAATTTTTGCAAAAAAAAATTACGCTTTTATTAAAGGGATGGTCTTGGCTGAAAGTATTCATATCTAATTAAATAGAGTAAAGTTCACAGAGCATAATGCTGAAAATTTCATCAAAATCGGATAACAAATAACAAAGTTATTGAATTTTAAAGTTTATCATTACGCTTTTATTAAAGGGATGGTCTTGGCTGAAAGTATTCATATCTAATTAAATAGAGTAAAATTCACAGAGCATAATGCTGAAAATTTCATCAAAATCGGATAACAAATAACAAAGTTATTGAATTTTAAAGTTTATCAATATTTTGTGAAAACAGTTATATGCACATCGTCATGAATATTCATTAGGTGGGCTGATGATGTCACATCTCCACTTTCTTTTTTCTTATGTTATTACATAAAATCATAAATGTATCATTTTTTCATACATGTTTAAATGATGTGTCTCCATTATGATGGAATAGGTTTCGGCAATGATTAACTGATGCACTTAATCAGTTGTCAATCCAATTGTTGTAGTTCTTGGTAGAAAATTTTTGAATAAACCTAATTTCATATAATAAAATACAAAAGAACAAGTGGGGATATGACATCATCAGCCCACCTAATGAATAGTCATAAAGACGTGCCTAGAACTGTTTCACTGGAATAATGCAAATCCTTAAAATTCAATAACTTTGTTATTTGTTATCCGATTTTGATCAAATTTTCAGAATTTTGCTATGTGAATTTTACTCTAATTATTGAGATATAAACATTTCCAGCCTGGACCATCCCTTTAACTCATTTGTCATGCAATATCCTTTCAGAAACGTTTATTTATCTAAATTTTAGTCTGAGGCGGAGCGAAGTTGAAAATGGGGGGGGGGGGGGAACGCCGGAGGAAAAAGGGTACTTCCTTTTTTTTGGGGGGGGGGGAGGCAGCTTCTTAAAACAAAGATATAAAATAGCATATATTTAGCTCACTTTCAAAGACAGAGCGCATAGTGTTCAAATTCAACTTGAAAAATTGATAATTTGCAATACAAATATATGTCTTTAAAAGCATTTGAAAAAACTTTTAAACCCATTTAACTTGTCACAAAAGTACTAGGGTGTAAACAAAATTGTGTACTTTGTGCACAGAATTCTGTATTTAAAATTTTAATTTTTTTTTTCGATTTTCAAAACATGCCCATCCCCCAACCTCCTGTAATCCCTTGATTTTTTTTTTGTAGTCGTTATTGTTTATTATTGTTCCTATTTCATTCATTTAACATGCCTTATAATTTCATCTATTTTGTATCATTTTATTTATCCATTTGGGGGGCCTGTATATAATCCATTTATTAGTGCTATAAGGGGGGAAGGTATATGGGTTGCTTTGGAGGGGTTGCAGCTAACAGTATCTCCCCCTATTTCTGGGCTGTTCCGATTGGTGCACGGCATCATAATTTTCAGGTGATGGTGGTGGCGGGGGGGGGGGGGGCTCACGTGGGCTGAGGTCAGTGACATTTCTATTAAATATGTTTACCTTTTTTCAATTAATTGAAAAGACTTAATCAACGACCCCCCCCCACACACACCCTCACACACACACACACACACACACACACCCCCCCACACACACACACACACACCATCACACCTAGACAGGTCTGCACACAGACACACAACAAATAAACCCTTTGTTCCATTTTTTTGAGGGGGATGTTGTAATAACATAAATGATATTATAGCAAAAATAGTAGTATTAATAAAAATAAGAATAACATTAATAGCAATGATAAATGATTACGATTATGTCTTTATCTGAATTGAAAGATTAATTTTGCTTCCGGATTTTGCTGCAACTGAAATACAATTTATCGAGTAGGTCCCCAGCTGGACAACCAAAAATCTACTGGAATCAGTAAAAAAAAATATTGCTGGTCTTACTGTTGTTTTGTTGTTGAAAGTTTGGTTCCAGAGATTTGCTTGTAATATTAATTGAAAATGATTTACAAGACATAATAGAATCACAGGTCTGATTCCTAAAAACATTGAGCCAATTAAGGGAAAAGGGTAGACCAAGATACTGTCTTACAAAAAGTAATAAGAGTTGTGATTGATTAAAATCAAAATCAAATTGCAATTCATTTTAAGAAATCTTAAAACTCTCTTAACTACATTTTGATTTGAGTCTACCAGAGCTAGATGCATGACCGGGTCCTGGGATGGTGACTGACATCAGTGGCGGATCCAGGGGGAAGGGGGGGGGGCGCACGGGCCGGATGTGCACCACCCTTGAGAGACATAGTCAATATTTCAATGTAAATATATCGTTCATAAGCAAGCTAAGATTATCTTTTTTTTCTTTTTTTTTGCTTGTCAAATTTTCAGGGAAAATGTGCACCCCCTTTTGGAAAATCCTGGAACCGCCCCTGACTGTCATGAAAAGGGGACCTAATAATCTTTTTCTTGTCAAAAGGAAGGCAGCAGATAGAGAGGGATGAAATATGAATGAACTATTGACCATATTCTGCCAAGGAGAAGAAAAGTAAATTCTAAATTGTTTCATTGGATTTAGGTCCTATTACAAAGAGAGTGAGAGATAGGTGTGTTTAGTCAAAACTCAATGCGAAGGGATATAACTTTCATAACTTATGAAAACTATTCATTTTACTAAGTACGCGTAGAATGAGCGAACGGTCAGCTCTTCAGAATATGTATGAATGTTTTCACGTCTGATCGATCAAATTTTTGCATTACGCTTTTATCAAAGGGATGGTCTTGGCTGAAAGTATTCATATCTAATTAAATAGAGTAAAATTCACAGAGCATAATGCTGAAAATTTCATCAAAATCGGATAATAAATAACAAAGTTATTGAATTGTAAAGTTTATCAATATTTTGTGAAAACAGTTATATGCACATCGTCATGAATATTCATTAGGTGGGCTGATGATGTCACATCTCCACTTTCTTTTTTCTTATGTTATTACATAAAATCATAAATGTATCATTTTTTCATACATGTTTAAATGATGTGTCTCCATTATGATGGAATAGGTTTCGGCAATGATT
Organism: Lytechinus pictus; assembly: GCF_037042905.1. Classification (NCBI taxonomy): domain Eukaryota; kingdom Metazoa; phylum Echinodermata; class Echinoidea; order Temnopleuroida; family Toxopneustidae; genus Lytechinus; species Lytechinus pictus. The sequence continues at coordinate 3,886,993 of NC_087256.1, read as the reverse complement.
AACTGATGCACTTAATCAGTTGTCAATCCAATTGTTGTAGTTCTTGGTAGAAAATTTTTGAATAAACCTAATTTCATATAATAAAATACAAAAGAACAAGTGGGGATATGACATCATCAGCCCACCTAATGAATAGTCATAAAGACGTGCCTAGAACTGTTTCACTGGAATAATGCAAATCCTTAAAATTCAATAACTTTGTTATTTGTTATCCGATTTTGATCAAATTTTTAGCATTTTGCTTTGTGAATTTTACTCTAATTATTGAGATATAAACATTTCCAGCCTGGACCATCCCTTTAACTCATTTGTCATGCAATATCCTTTCAGAAACGTTTATTTATCTAAATTTTAGTCTGAGGCGGAGCGAAGTTGAAAATGGGGGGGGGGGGGGACGCCGGAGGAAAAAGGGTACTTCCTTTTTTTTTGGGGGGGGAGGCAGCTTCTTAAAACAAAGATATAAAATAGCATATATTTAGCTCACTTTCAAAGACAGAGCGCATAGTGTTCAAATTCAATGAACTTATATATAGCAGGGATCAGAGGCGGCGGATAGCATGATATTTTTGTTGTTGGGGAATTACTCTTTTTATTCTAGGTCAAGAGGGGAAATGGGTGTAAAAATATATTTACTATCCACTCTAAAAAAGCGAAGAGCTACCAAGAGCTAATGTAGCTCTTAAAAAGAGCGTGTATAGTGACTGCACTTCGGAGTGCTGATTTTTCTCGTTCAATTATACAAATCAGCACTCCGAAGTGCAGTCACTATACACGCTTGTTGATTTTTTTGATTTTTTTATAAAAAAAATCGGATTTTTTAAATTTAAATCGGATTTTTATGATTTAAATCAGATTTATTTTATTTGTTTCCAACGAAAAATAATGGTCACACTTAACAAGTTTTAAACTATATTTAAACTGTTTTACACCAATAATAGTGGTCAAGTAGTCTTTTGAGCATTGTGTATTGTACTATTTGACACAATAATCCACTTATATACAGGTAATTTTTTTTGTTTGTTTTTTTTTGTGCTTTTTTGGAGTGCTTCTCTAAATGATAACACTTTAAAGCATTTTTTGCTCTGTTTCATTTCTATATTCCCATAGACATGTTAGCATACACGTGAGAACATGCAACTCAGATTTTTAAAACTGAACACAATGTTAACCAATGCCTTTAAGCCATTGTAAAGCTTTATCATATTAAGACTTGTTTCCACAGAAATAGGGTTTGCAACTCTAGAGCTACATCTGGTATACAATTAAAGCATTCGCAAGTCACAACTGTACGTTAACATCTAATTTGAATGTAATATTTAACCAGATTTGCAATAGGCACTTCCTGATATGCTTGTGACAAAATACACATTTTATGTTTTCATTACAGTGTAACCTCAGTTCCAAATAAAACTTCAATAAATTTCGTTGCAAGATGCAGGATAAGCACCACTGTCCACCACATCATTGAAGTGCTGTTTTTTCAAACTATTACATGAACAAGCAAGCACAGCAGTTGTATTGCTGCATACAGTAACACTTGCCCAGCAACTTTCCCATTTTTAAATTCTTACTTATTAAGTATTCATGTGTACTTTGAAATTGTGTAATTGAATGTATGGGTATTGATAAGAAAATACACAAGCATGCAAATATACATGTAATTCTTATCAAATGTACACATATGCCTTCAACTTAAGTAATTGAAAGAATGGGTATTAATAGTAACAAGAAGGAGGTACATACAAGTAGTTCAGCTGTTTTGTAAAAGTATCCAAGTTGTGGACTTTGAGCACCTTTGTAGATTTTATATATTATTATATTGAAGATTTAACAGTTTGGTGTACACACAGAGAGTTATTTATCATTACTTCGTTAGAAACTTGTTGTTTTCATCAGTTTTGCTTGTTTTACAATTTGAAAATAAAACAGTGGTGTTAAATCAGACTCCATGAGGGTGTATCATTCTTTTAAAGTATCTCTAAAGCATGTGGAACAGAAATGAAAATGATTACATTGAAAGTATCTGTTAAGAAGAAGAGAAAATAGAGAAAACTATTTTTTTCATAAAAGTTGATTTAAATCAGTGATTTTTTTGAAAAAAAATCAAGTGATTTAAATCGCAATTTAAATCATGATTTAAATCAAACAACCCTGCCTTAAGAGCTAAATTAGCTCTTCCTTCGTGTTTTAGAGTGTATCAGACTAGTTGAGCAAAATCTAATGAAGGGGATTTCTGATTATTTGTGACCTATATTAAATTTGAAGAAAAAAAAATGAAATTTTAAGTTGTAAAACTTGCTATAATTATATTGCTATTTACAACTTTGATTTTTTTATTTGTAGTGTAGTAAATTATTGAAAATTGTTACTGTATGGTGAGAGGCCAAATGCCCTTTTTAGGCATAAAATGTTTGTTAAATAAAATTCACACCCGATTCAAAAGGGGCAAAAAAATCAATAAAAAAAGAGAGAAAATGAATGAAAAAGGAAGGAAATGTTTAACAATATACCAAAATAAATGAGTATCAACTTCTTGGACGAAAATGCGCAAATTAAAAATGTGTTAATTCACAAAGGGCACATTTCATTTTGAAAAAGAACTTACCTATGGCCTTCGATTATTGAGGGCAAGCGCCCCCTCCTGGTTCCGCTGCCCCGACCTGAAAGGTTGATAATTTCCATGACCTTTCATTACATAACTGTGAAAATTTTGAACAATTTGAAAGAAAGGGGGCATTTGTCAGAAGTGCATGAATAAGGGTATATTTTAAATGGGGCGCTCATCAGAGGTGAAAGTGGACTACATACTGCAGAAGAGGAATTTTGTTATGAAAAAGGAGCAATAGAGGATAAACACATTTCGAAACTGGATTAATTAATCAAGATGCACTTGCAGAAATTAACAGTAACAGAATATTTATCTTAAGACAATTTTCAGAATACGGCCCGGGTGCTATTTTGATCGATGTAAATAGTCGTTTAAAACTAAAAGGGGCAACTTTCACAGGGGTAGGCCTATGTGGGTCATATATACTCGTCCGAGGACTCGACTCATTAGGGAGGGGCGCTGATTTCTCATGTTTAGACAAAAAAGGTTTCATCTTGTCTTGAAATGATTACTTTCTATTCAAGGAGGCACATGGGGCCAAAACTCGTAGTCTCCTCATTTTATTTAGACCCGGCTTTAGCTAGCCTCCCCTTGCAGACCCAATACAATGACGATGACCCCCCCGTCCTTCCCCATATATCCATAGATACCAGCAATTTGCAGTTGTTCACCACTGAGCAATATCATCTCTCTAGGCGGAGGCGTCGTTCTGGCCGGTGCATCCACCACCTGCACCGCGTGCGTGCCTGTGAAATCGAGGACTCCTTTCAAATCGACAACGTCTAGGACCCGCTTACACTTGATCAATACACTTCTAAGTTGGGAGACAAACCATTGAATACAACATATCGGCCTGTACACTCTTGCACATGACTGCACTATTATTGGTTTCGAGAAACGCGCTTGTGCATACATGGCATCTTAAAAAATTCACGACACGTGGACTGATATAGCGGAATGCATTGCTAGTTTACGATGGATTTTCTAACTTGATCTACTGTTTTGTTGAGGTTGCTATGTGGAATAGGAATTCATATTTGTCATCTGTCAAAGACAATATTTGTATCCGGCGTGAAAATCTTAAAAATGTGATGCCAGGAAACGAAGTAAAGATGAAGGAAAGTTTGGCAGTGCGTGCACCGACGAAGCCCGAGGCCAAGCCAAAGCAGGAGAATGCTCTCAGTCAGCTTAGAGTGATGTATCCCGACTCCTCTGGGGAATCTTCATCTGAGATGTCCGATAACGAAGTCGAAGAATGGGACAAGACCGGAGAATCGGGTAAGGCTAAGCCCTAAGGGTAGTTTCTTTTTAAATATGAATGTCAAACTGTAATAGTTAACTCATAGTCATAGTATTTAGTACTAGTAGCAGATCTAAAAAGTTAGACCACTCATTCAATGAACAAGGTTATGATATAACCTTGTTCTCAGTTATATCTCCATCTGTGGCAAAATAAGGACGGCAATGTTTGGCTTATTTTCTCTTTTTCTTTGGGACAAATGCTTGATTTTTTTACACTGACAGTTTCCATTACACCTATTCGTGATACAACTTGGCCCGTAAGTAAATTTGATTCTTTAAATTTATTTTTTCTTAATTAAAAATAAAGATTAAAAAATGACAATTTTCTTGCCATATTATTTTCCACCAATAGAGGTCGTACACAAAATATGCCCAAAATTCAAGTTTTTGAGCGCTCTAGTGAATACAAAAATTATTCCCAAGTTACTAATGAAAAATAAATTGCAACTTTAGAAATTTTGGTCACAAAAGTGATATTGTAATCATTTTTTAAGTGTGTGCTCTGTACATCATTGGCATGCCATACTCCATAGTCCAACCTGTAGATTCCCCACAGGCAGGGTGGTTGCAGTGAACAAGTGATCTAGACCTACTATTTTAGGCTAGTGCAGTACAGTAGTCAGTAGCCATAAATTAAAGTCTAAACTTACTAAAGAACACAAAATTTTGAAAAGGGGGGGAAGGGGCAAAAAGTTGTGTTCGACCTCGAGAGAAGCGAGTGAGCAAGGCTTATGAATCTGTTCCTCGTTTCTCATTTCTTTATTTCTGCATCAATTATATTGACACTTGGTTCATATGATCCTTGGGTATTAATACCACACGTGTGTCCTTGAGGGTGGGATCAAACTTCAAAGGTCATCTAGGGCTCAAAAGGTCAAGTTTTTGTTCAAATTACTCATTCTGCATCAATTATGTTGGCACTTGGTATACCATGTGTGTGTGTGTGTGTGTCTACGAGGGTGATGGGTTCATAAGTCATTTTAAATGATGTTAATGTTTAACTTGCTCTTATTTGATCTTATTTATTTGGTACAAATAACCATTGGGTTATACCACACATATGATAAGGATGATAAGGTAAAAGGATCATATTGCATATTTTATCGATTGCAAGACTCGTGGTCAAATGATCATTAAAGCAGAAAATGGAAACCTGCCAATCGATTTGCTTCTGTGTATTTTTTATTGGCTTCAACATACACTGCCCCTCTAATTGCTATTTACCTCAGATTTATTTTTATGTACTATTTCAAATATTCATGTTTTGCCCCTAAAAGACTTCTTAGTGATCAGTTTGGTTTATTATCCTGGTGGGATGAATTTTGTTAAATATCTGCAGTGAAAATCACAACTTGAAGGGAACTTGCTAAAATGGAAATAATCAGTAAACACTTAAAAAAACTAACTTTGATGATCTGATTATCATAGGATAAGTCAATGAATGCATACAATGATACACATTTTTCTATTTATTTTGTGTGATTTCTTTTAAATTCAGGTAAAGTAAAGAATAGCAAGAATGGCGAGGACCAAAGTAAGCTTCAGAACATGAAAAACTCAGAAAAATCAGTTGGAATGCTTCTGTCACAGTTGCGAAGGGAGAATAAATCTAAACAGCATGAATTTAAGATCCCACATGATAAGGGACATTCAAGAGCACATAAAGACGTGCTTTCCAATATGCAACAAGATAGTTCTAACCATTGGCTTCATCAAAGTGACAACCATGCTGGCATTAAACAGGAACTGGGGGTTATAAAAATACAGGACCATGCTGGCATCAAACAGGAACTGGGAATTACAAGAACACAGGACCATACTGACATCAAACAAGAACTGGGAATTACAAGAATGCAGGACTATGCAGGCATCAAACAGGAACTGGGATTTACAAGAACACAGCACCATACTGGCATCAAACAAGAACTGGGAATTACAAGAACACAGGACCATGCTGGCATCAAACAGAAACTGGGGATTACAAGAACACAGGTCTATGCTGGCATCAAACAAGAACTTGGAATCACAAAAACGCAGGACCATGCTGGCATCAAACAAGAACTTGGAATTACAAAAACGCAGGACCATGCTGGCATCAAACAAAAACTGGGAATTACAAGAACACAGGACCATACTGACATCAAACAAGAACTTGGAATTACAAAAACGCAGGACCATGCTGGCATCAAACAGGAACTGGGAATTACAAGAACACAGGACCATGCTGGCATCAAACAAGAACTTGGAATTACAAAAATGCAGGACCATGCTGGCATCAAACAAGAACTGGGAATTACAAGAACACAGGACCATACTGACATCAAACAAGAACTTGGAATTACAAAAATGCAGGACCATGCTGGCATCAAACAAGAACTGGGAATTACAAGAACACAGGACCATGCTGGCATGAAACAACTGGGAAATACAAGAACACAGGACCATGCTGGCATCAAACAAGAACTGGGAATTACAAGAACACAGGACCATACTGACATCAAACAAGAACTGGGAATTACAAGGATGCAGAACCATGCTGTCATCAAACAAGAACTGGAAATTACAAGAATGCAGGACCATGCTGGCATCAAACAAGAACTGGGAATAAATCCTGCGCTGGCTGCTAGAAATGAAAAGACTGGGCCTGGGATATTGGTTGATCGGTCTTGGCAAGCAGTGGGACAACTTATTTCAATACAAGTACCAAATGAAAAGAAAGAAATGCCAGACAGAGTTAACACAAAGTGTAACCCAACGCACCAAGGTACATCTTCTGCCTCACAAGCTGAGATTAATAATGAAAAAGGGAAAGATGAAGTCTATGATCCATCTCCTACCTGTGGGTATTCGGTTAGTGAAGATAACGAAGTAGAGTCAATAGAACGTGATCATGAGTTTGTGATAGGGCCAAAGCAGTCACAGGTGAAAGCAAGCTCTCAGGTAAAATTTAAGGAAGACAGAAACAACAACAACGATGATTTGCTAGAGACTGTTGGTGAAATGGCATATGTGGCTCAAGAAGAACAAGGTGTACCAGAATGCAATGAGAACCAAACTGTTATTGAAGTGCCACACTCTGAAACCATCTCTGAATCGGATAGAGTAAACCATCCAGCAGTGGAGGGGAACAAGACTACTAAGGAGGGCACTTTTACTATGATCACAGAGCCTGCGAATTGGAGTCTGTCTATTAGTTCAGAAGTGACTGGGAATGCGCCTGTGGAGGAATGTCAGTATCTTTGTGCTAAGCAACCGGCTGGGTTGCTTGCTAAGTGTTTTGAGATAACTAAAGAAGTTCAAGATGTCAATGAGGTCAGTAAAGAATCTGTTCTAGGCACTGACACAATCAACATGGTTAACAATCATCTACAAGAGGTGAAGGAAGGGTTTATAGAGAACCCTGCAGTGTGCGATGATGCTAGCAAATCCAGTGGTGATCTCATGGGTCATGAAGTCCTCCCTGACAAGAAACAAAGGGACCAAGAGAAGGAAATTTTGATTCAGTGTGAGAGTGATGGATTTGATCACTCTCAAGAGAATTCAAGTACTGATCATTATGGCGAACATTCTGTTTCATCTGAAATAAGTTCTAAAGTCACTTCATCATTTTCTGAACCCATAGAAGACAAAATGGAGAGTCCATCAAATGACCAGAAAGTAGACTTTAAGAGGCAAGAAGAAAAAAATCAAGTTGGTGCTGATCTAACATCTACTGATATAAATAATGAAGCATTACTGGATTCTGATTCCGTGTGTTTGGACTTTACCGAGGAGTGTCTTGGTGAGAGTGGCAGTCGTCGGTCATCACCTGAAATACCACAAAGAATGTATAGCCCTGATTGTATCGATGATCCCTGTCTTCAAACCAACCTTGTTCCAGAACAGACGGGAAAGTCACTTGAAGAAGCAAATGATGACTTCCACCTGAAACGTCCTGAAAATTCATGCCTGAAAATATGCCAAAGAGGAGACAAACTTAGAATGCAAGACATTGATCTAGACGAGAGCAAAGGCAGAGTTCCATTCTCTTACCTGCACCTTGAGGCGGAAAAACAGTCATCACCAGAGAAAACAAATGAATCTGATGGAACTTTTTGGATTGACCAAAGAAGGGAGATCATCTCCGGAGAATCCACAGGCCTTGTTGTAACATTCAGCAATGAAAATGTACTTGTAGATAGTAATGTATCTCCACAATTTGGGCATGATATGATCCTAGATCTTACAAAAGAATCATCTGATCTATCAGGCTACTCAAACAACCAATCAAAATCACATTCAGTTACTTCTTTAATGAATGATTTTGAGCAGTCAACATCAGATAGCTTTGATGACCTGAGAGAGCATTCTGCCCTGCAGTTGAAGGAGAAAGAGGATGAGGGTTGTAACACAGGCAAAGCAGATACTGATCAAGGTGATGTTAATTTACTATCAGTCACAAGTGGTGCATTGGATAGTCCTGTCATTAATACTGTTTTAGAGGATTCAGACGAAAGTATGGGTTGTTCATTGAGTGGTTTGAGTGATGCCCTAGATCTAGAGTTTGGTTCCGCTTCTCCTAGTCCAGTAAAAATGAAAAACCACAATACAAGTCAAAGCTTGGTTGGAATTTTCAACAGTCTGTTCGACGGGAAAGCCAAAGAGAGCACCGATGCTGCGATGGTGGATACAAATGATGGGATTGAACTTGATGTTAAACAGGAAGTGTATTCAGAGACTGATTCAACACCAGAACATGACCTAGGAGATTTAGGCACAGAGCTGCAAGAAAAGCCTCAAGGAAACTCTTGTCTTGGAGATGAGACACCTGAGAATGAGGATGCATTGTCCCTTGTATGTGATACAGAAGATCTGATGAGTAACCTTGAGGATCTTCTACAGGATGAAAATCTTCAGTTGACTAAACAGAGGTTAGTTGGTTTGGCGATATCATCCTTTAATTAATCTCTTTCGGTCTATCCCCTCTTAATTTTTCAATGGTTAATGCTATACTCAAATAAGTCTTCAAAATCCAATTTTCAATTCAATTTACATCCTATTGAGAAATCACAACTAATTTTTCTTTATCATAATGGATCGAGGTCTAGCAAGTTCAAAGGTGAAATGATGAAATCTACATTTAGAAGGAAATTTTGACTTCTAAAAATTACCAACACAGCTATTAGCACATGTGGTATGTATTAGTATCACTTGGGGGGAATACATGACCATCAGTGGATACTATGTCAAATTTTCTCGTTAATTTTTTAAATGTAAATGTGGGTTATCAGTTTGTAGGATTATGCTTGAATTCATTTTATGACCTTTACTCACAACTGGAATTTATGTGAAGTCATTGAATATTTGAACAATTAAATTTGTGATCTCCACCCACCCCCCCTCCTCTCCCCCTCCCCCATCCTTCGACACCATTTTGAATTATCTTTGCTTCAACTCGTGAAGAATAACTTCATTGTTTTCACTATCTATTTGAAAAATTTAGTCCAGAAAAAGATAAAGCGGTATCGGTGGATGACAGTAGTACGTCCACATCTACCAAAGATATGAGTGTTGAGTCATATAAAAAACAGTGCAGCTCAAGTTCCAGAGAGATGCCATCATCCCCTCTGAGGTCGAGAACAATGTCAAGGACGACGACGTCTAGAAGTGAAGATAGAAGTCAGAGAGATACCAAACCAGAGTAGGTTGCTTTCCTAATGTTTATGCGTTGCTAGGTTATATAACCTGTTAAAATGTCATGTTTTCTGATAATGAACAATAATAACATTCCACGTTTATAAAGCACTTATTGATTCCCAAATAAGACAGGTCCCTTTAGGTGATAGATTTATTAAAATACATGTACAAGTGTTCATGGTTGTGTTATGCCTAAATAGCTATACATGTATAATAAGGATGAGCTATCATTGAAAGACATAAGCAAGCTCTTTATTTCATTAAATCATTATTGTTGATCATGCTATTTTTTTACTAAAAACTTCTTTTAATCTTGAGTACCGTAACTTTCAACCTTGCACCTCTTTAAAATTTTATCATATCATATGCTTAGTATTATGTTTTAATTATACATTTAACCTGGTCCTGTAGTCAAGACTCTCTTTTAAGCATGATGATACTGAAACAATTATAAAATTTCTTCAACCAACATAAAAAGTTATAAATTATATTTTGGTAATGTGAAGGGAAGAATTGTTATTGCTGAATGCGCAATTGCAATGTGAATTGAAATTTGTACATCATTTTTTTTATATTAATAATCGTCTGAATATAAAACATTTAAAGCAACAAACCTCAATAATGATTTCATTTATTCTAAAATTAATCTTGCTAATAAGATTTTGAATGAAAAATATGTCAGAATTTTCGTCATGTACATTATTAAATATCTATTTTGATAATTCTATAACATATTTTCCTTTTAAAATTTCATTATCAAGGATTTTTGATAAAAATTTATCAAAGACCATTGAAAAACCATTGTGCCAAAAATGAATTTACTGATAAGAAATAAAAATAATTGACCTTTTTAATGAAATTCATTGTTGAAAAAAATTACATTAACTACAATCAAAATAAGAAAAACAAGTCATGTTTGGCAGGACATGCACAGTTTCTCATAACATAAGATGTGTGTTTTGAATATAAATAATCTCACAATACATTTAAAACAAATTAGAGTGCATAGCACTATCTCCTTGCATTTGAACAATTCACAAAATGGTGAGTGATGTAATAGGCGTCAGCAAGGAAATGTTCCTAAGATCACAATCGACACTTTGCAGAATTGGAGTTTTGTCTCTGCCGCTGCTACTCTGCCTTATTATCACTCAACAAGAAACATCTGTCTGATGAAGTTAACCTATCCTGTTCTTTCAGGTATAAAGTATCCATCCATTCCCGGAACGAAAACTCGCGATATGTTTTCAAAAGTCAAGAAGCTCATAGGGTAAGTTTTGCCTTCTTCAAACAAGAAGGGAAAGCAATCTAAATTGGAACATATATGCTACTTGATGACAAAATAATGAAAGAGTTTCTGGGATTTGGATTTAAAGTTAGAGAAAGAAACTCAGGCATAAGGAAAGAGAGAGGTGGAAAAAGAGAGAGAGAGGGGGGGGGGGGGTAAACAGATAGAAAGAACAAAAGATAAACAGAGAGGAAAATGCATTAAAGAAATGATCATGCAATGAACATATGCTACATACATGTACCTTGAACCTTGAAGAAGTACTCTCCCAAAAAGCGTACACGCTGTCCTGGAGAGGGTTGTGCTGTGTCAGGTGCTGCCAGTGCTTCAGGTGAAGTGGTGATCCTGTGGTGGTATTCTTGGTGCACTATATACAGTGTGCTAGGTGCAGTGTGCGCGTGGTGCGTGTGTGTCCCTCTTACAGCATCTTAAGGGGAGGGGAGGCAACATTTGCTGAATGATAGGCAATGTTGCTCCCCGGAAGCCAGCTATAGAGGTTGAAGTACCATTTTTATACTGGAGAAGACGCCTTATTCCTGACACCCAATTGTCAAACAGTTCAGACTATGCAGAACAACTTAATGGAAGTTTCTTGTACTGCATTGAACATATTGATGTTGATTGAACATCCTAATTTTTATTTCTATCCTGGCCTCTTGGCAATCACAAGTGTACTGTTCATCAAATGAGTGATGGACGATTCTTGGTGGTATGTTCCTTTTAATGATGGCAAGAAAAAAGAATCCAACTTTAGTTGGACTCGCCTGTGCAATTTGTGAATTTTTATCCAGCCCAAGTAAAAAGAATCTTGACAATTATACAGACCATTTTCAGAATTGAAATTTGATAATTTCAAGTGACTTATTTCACAAATGAATATACTCACTGGCACGTCTTATGATTTATTGATTCCCCCTCCATTTGGTTGATAAAAATCGTTAAGATTAATCATATCATCCCCTATAAACAATGTCTTTTTGGTCCATATTACTACTCTTATTTGTGTAAGCATTCAAGTTCTATGAGTGATACGATGATGTAGCTTTATTGTTTGATATAATTTTCAATGCATAGCCTGTCTGTGTTGACAAAGAGTGGATCAGCATGCTGGAGTGGGACACACTTTCTAGAGTGACGTCATAATGGCATTCTCAAAAGTTTGAGTGGTTTATTCTTGAACAGTTCCTTGTTTGGAGACTTTCTCTAACTTCTCTGTTCATGGACCTATTTTTTGCAAGTTAAAAGTGAGGCCTTTTCCACCCATGTTAATAATTAAGTTGTTTTCTTGACTCATTTCTGATTGATTTTAAGGAAATAGCCCCCATGTGGTCTTCAAACCAATATCTCAAGTTGAGTTGTGAAAATATTATTTTTTTTTAAGTAAAAATAAGACAATTTGGCCACAAGACAGATACCCTTGCTGATTTGCTGTGCATTTTTCATTTTCTACACTAGCTAGAGAATCTTCCTTGTTGATTTCACACCAGATCTAGTCAGCACTGAATGTGTGGCAAAAGTTTGTCTTCATACTGTGTACACATCTTTATGTGTTAATAGAGAGGTGGTTACTGCTTTATTGCACTCAAACAGATGCTTCATGACAGGCTTCAATTAGTCCTGACATGAGTTTTCCTATTGGTTTTGCTGTGATTGCGGTTTTGCACATAAATGTCAAGTTGTCCGATGCAATTGCTATGAGCATTCCTCATAAGTAATACATGTTCATATAAATGAATATTATTTCTGGTGCGATGGACAGAGACACACATTCAGGAAACAACTGCTTGATTTTTTGTACTTTTTTAAAAAGAGATTTAAATTAAATATAACCCGTACTATTTTCAAGCGATTGATGCACAGAGCATTGTTGTGTGTCATACATCTCTGGAAATTGTTTATGAAGTGTTTTATCCCAGATTTAGACAACCCCTTTGAAGCAAAGGTCTATGATACATACCACAATTTTTTTTTATTTCAAAAGATTTTGACATCATTCATGCAGCACCTTCAATTTTAATACTGATTAGTGACGTCTTTGTGTGGCCATGATTTACCTTATGGTCAACCTTGATATGCACATGTTTGAGCTTTTGTTTCCATGATTAAAATGTAAAACTTGAATTTAAAAAATGAACTATAATTCCCCATAATGGGTATGTAATGCAGGCGGTTAAAGAGAGGAGTCCCCAGCGAGTCTTGGGTCCTAACAGGAATCGGTCGTCCCACAAACCACAGAGTGCTTCGGAACGGCTAGCCCCCAAACCACTGAGCGCTTCAGAACTGCTAGCCAATAAATCGCTAAGTGCTTCTGAGCGGTTGGCCTTGCAACAAAGACTGGGTGCTCAAAAAGCTGCCAACATATCATCAGTGAGTTATTCATGTTATACTGTTACCCAAACATTTATCAAGTTCCTGAAATGTTCTCAAGTCTCAGTAATGAAAAACTAGATACCTCTGTCCTATATTCTCCTTTTTTGCCATGCTACAGAAAATCTGATTTAAAAATCCTTTAACATTTAGCTATTCTTCTAACTATATTTCATTGATTGACTATTTCTGTATGTCTTAACATCCTCAAAGCTCTTCTTCTGTATTTACCTGATAAAAGTCATACAGCCAGAACTTTGCGGAAGGAAGATGATAACTTTGTGTAAAAAAAGGTGAAGGAGTGCAAAAACTTAAAAAACAGTCTACATCCATGCTGATAGCTATGTGTAACAAAAGAAAATATCGTTTGACTGACTTTCAAATATATTTCTCCTGAATTTTTAGTGGTGGGGTTTCTCATCTTACAATCAAACATGTTCATTGAATGCTAGGAGAATGCATTCAATGTCCATTAAAAACAACAATGTAATGTAGACAGAGATGTCCATAAAGACCACTGTCTCATAAAGACCTATATAATTGTCTACCCTGATCAGTCTTTAACTTTATTTTATATTTCCTGATTGTAACAATGGTTTTGAATTAGAACTTAGCCCTTCAGCAGTTGATCAGGAATGGCCCAGTGATTCAGCCTTCGGAAATCCTGCAGCAGCAACTTCAGCAAAAGCAGCAACTACAGCAGCAGCAATTGCAGCAGCAACAGCAGAAGCAGCAACTACAGCAACAGCAGCAGCAATTGCAGCAGCAACAGCAAGAGCTACAGAGACGCCTTCAGCAACAGCTTCCTCCTGCTCTTCAACTCCGCCTTGGACTGATGCAAAATAATTCTGGACTGCAGGTATTTGGGGGGTTAATTTTTTTTTACATTCATAGACAAGGCTTAGGAAGTACAGATGAAACTTTTTATAACATTCCTGTCAGATAAGTGTTGAAAGTCTTGATCAGGTCAGAAATCCCCTAAAGGGATTGACCAGACATTGTGATATAATAAGTGCCCCCCCCCTTAACCCCATCCTTTTTCTTTTTTTGCTGCAGGAGTGTTTCACTTACATGTAATTTTGATCTAAGATATTTACTCTTTGATTTTGTTATTTGTAATGTATCAATGTATCGTGGTGACCCCTTTAATAAGCATCGCTTCTCCGGGGTCTCCGAACCATCTATTTGTTCGTTTTTTGTTTTTCTGATACTTTGTTAATACTGTATATTGTACTGTTTTTATCCTTTTGATGGTTGAATAAATAATAATAAAAAAAATTAAAAAAACATTTGTCTGTACAAAGTAAATGGAATATGAATGGCCCCCCACCAATAAATAAAAGGGGGTTGCGGCAGCGAGAAGCTTTTTCTTTGAAAGGCAATGATGAAATTCGGATCAATCAAATTCTTTTTAAAGAATATCTTAATTTGAAAGAAGTTGGCAAAAATGTGAATAGAGTGGCATAAGACAACTTATAATGTCATAATGAAATCATTTTAATATTATATTTGGAACAAAACTCGACATTTGTGCAATGTTTCGAAAGCCTTTGAGATTGTCTTTTAAAGCATGATGTAATATATTAGAGATGCCTCTGAATATGCTCCAAATTACTTTACTTTTAACCTGTTATTTGTACTCATTTTCTACCTATCTTACCTGTAAAAGCCAACGCAGAATGTATCTGATGATGTAGCCATGATCTGCCAACGTCAAAAGGTGATGGTGGAAAGATTAATTCAGCTCTATAAGCAACAGCGTGAAAGCGACGTCCTCATGGAGAAACAGAAGGATATCATTCGGCATTACCAACGAGCATTTCTCATTGCCAAGAAAGGAGGGCCACTTTCAATGCAACAGGTTGCAGAGGACAACACCTCACGCCAGCGCTCTACCCCAAGGTAAATATCCTTTAAAAATAGGCCCCAGATTTTGTCTCGTGACCTTTGGAATGATGTGATTTTCCATTAAAGGGTAAATTCACCCCAACCTGCAAAAAAAGTTGTTGTTTTTTAATAAAAAGACAGAAATCGAACAAGCAAAGATGCTGTAGTTTTTCTATTTTTTGTATTTTATTATACAAAATATGGAATACTTTAAATTTGACCTCATTATAATGTTAAATAAAGTTGATTCTTCCCTGAGCATGTGGAATTGCTGATGTTGTAGCCTATATTTATGATTCAAAATGCAAATATGAAAATATTTTTAAATTAAGCCTAGAGAAGATGCCATTAAAAGTGATATAAAAAATCCTGACTGGCTCTCCATCAATTCAGTTATGTATATCTTCACAAACAGCTTTTTGAAACCTGCCTCTCTGTGCTTATGGTGATGGCACTAGAGAAAGACTTCTTATTTTTCTATTGATAGGTCCAAGTCTCCTCCTCCAAGGACAGGGTCTGACCCAGATAGAAAAATTGGCAAAAAGTGGCCCACTTGTGACCGTAGAGAGGAGTACAGATATCAGGATCAATCGGAGGCCAAGAGGGTGAAGGTTTATCATGGGAACAGGGAAATGAGAGAGCATTCATATGAGAGATCTTCCCCGTCTCCAGATAAGGAACAGCCACAAAGACGTGTTGAGCAGAGAATCATCAAACCAAGAGAAATCCCCGTTAGGTCTCGCCTTGGTTTTGTAAATGACCATGATGAGGGGAGACAGCCTAGGAATCTCAGACGTCCGAGTGATGAACAGATGCTGATTTCAGTACCTAACAAACGTCCGGATGATGAGATGAATCAGGACAGGAGATGCATCAAGCAGAAGTCCTCACCATTATATTCTGGGACAAGGGATCGTCCAGATCCTCGCTGTGATGATGTAGTATTTCAACCCATCCAGGACTCCCATGTGGAGCAGAGAGTCGGTCATCCCAGAGCTATGAGTGTCAGAAATGAAGAACCAAGAGGCATGAGCCCAGTGACCATCGTTGAGGAGTACGGTGACTACTACATGAATTCTAGGAATCCCCATATGCCCCATAAAGAATTTCCACATGAAAGTGTCCCTGGACCACCCTGCCAGGAGGAGCGCACATCTTCTTTCAATCCCTGCCAAGGTAGGAGGACTCCATCACCACACATTAATTCACAGTGGGAGTCTTGTAGAATCACAGAGAGGGATACAAGAACAGGGGTGGTCATTGACTACTTCCATTCATCCGTAAACCAGGAACATTCGCAGGTGGACAGAGCTGATAGGCCAGAGATGCTTGAGCCACCACCATTCCTGGACAGGAGGTACGCTTGTCCGTCTCCTCTGGACCAACATCCCAGTGAGTGTTTCCCAGAAGATGTCAGCCAAGGGTCTTACAGAGGACCAGAGTATCATGGTAGATCACACTGCCATGGTAGTTGTCGGGCACCTTTGAGACCTGTGTTTGAGAGGGCTTGCAGAACTCCGCCCCACCCTGCTGCAGCTGACATCCACGGCAACTACAGACCACCCATGCATACTATTCATATGAACAATGGACCTGTTTTCAGAGTTCCTTGTCCCACTTCTGTCATTCCAAGCCAAGGATGTTTCAGATCACCAAGACACCCTGCTATGGCCAGCCACCAAGGTGACTTCAGATCTTTGGTTCGCCCTCCAGTCGTTGCTGCCTACCCCAATGTGATGCCCCAAAACTTTGGAGGTGCCCTGCCACAGTCATCTCCCACTCCTGGTCCTGGGTTGCTAGAATCACACATGCAATCCAGGGTTGGGTATAGACAGGAATGTGGATATCCTGATGAAAGTGGACAATATGCTGATTTTGGATATTGACTTGGGAGTGAGTGATGGAGGTGGTAAAGTTGAAGATTGATTTCTTGTCCTGTACCTGTGACTGCAAGTCAATAATTTTAAGCCAGCTACAGGAACACATACCCATTTGTATGGATACTCCCCTCTCTTTAATCATAAAAAACACATCTATGCTATTGCATTAATTAATTGGATATTTCATTAGATTGAAATATGTTTTATACAAGCCAGAGGGGTTTCATTGTAGTTTACCAACTTTTTAGAACAAAAAATGTTGGTACTTTTATATATACTTTTTAAAGTTCCTAAATGTGTACAAAACTTATGAGAAATCTGTTTTCTCTTGCATATATTGGAGGTGAACAATTTTTTTTCATTGATTTAACAAACCATTTTTATTTCTTCCACTGCAAGATGTAATCATAGTGGAAAATATATGTCATGTGACAATCAGTATGGAACCTTACTTCCCTCCCCCTTCTGTCTTTGATCTACCCTCCTCTCTGATAAACATATTAAATTCACAAAATATGGATATCATATATCATCTCTATTAGTTTTCATTTTTTTTAAGAGATGATCAAAGTAGAAGAGGTTTTTGTAGTGTGAATCGATCTGCCAAAATACAAGATTCACTTTGACATCAATGTATTATGAAGAATGTTATAATAGACCTCATACTTAGATCATGTTATAGCTAGATGCCATGCTCCTGTGTGGTCTGGGTGTTCCTAGTCGCATAATTGCCGCTCTTCACCCAAGTGATGTGTTTTCTCAAAAAAATAGTGTGTTTTGTAGTAAATTAAAATGTACTTGATACTATCTGATAATAGGAGCCAGAGAAATATTGGAGCACTCCAGTGATATGAGGTGGACACAACATTTGCTCCTGCGACAATTGCTCTGGGCTTTATTTTATCTAAGTTGTAAGGTTAGGGTTGCAATAGTTTTAGTTTAGCTTTAGCTTTGGGATAGAATAGTGTTAAAATCATGGTTGAAGGTGGACATTTGTTTGGTGTGAGGAAATTATAGTGGAGCAATTATTGCCAGTGCAAATGCCATAGAACCAATGAGAGTTCTAATATCAATGAGCTTTCATAAAAAATTATGAAAACCTGTCCTCACCCCCTTTCTTCTCTATTGAAAAAATATTGTATAGCACAAATGGAAATCGCGACTAAATAACTGCAAGTCTGCTTTCCCTACAGAAACAACACAATTAAATCTACAACAGAAAGGGGAAGGAGCAATGAAAGACATTCACTTCTTCACATATATATTGTGTATTAGAGTGGTACATGAGCATACGATACTGTAAATACCTGTACATAGCAAGTTTGCTTAATGCCTTTTTTTTATCTTCAGGTTTGAGCCCTTGCATTGGGGAGTGACTAACTCAAATTCAGAAGATTTTGACCTTGTTCTTTCAAAGTTGAGAATGATCAACCATTTTATAGTTTTGTAAGTTTTTTTAATCAAACGGCAATCATGCATTATAAAGCATTCACCTTGGATGTTGTATGCCCCCCCCCCCCCCCGTAAAAGTTCATAGCCTCTCAACGTTTGTAATCAAATGTCATCAAAAAGTCTGTTATCTACTACTTTACACATACACTGCTTATTGTGTTGTACATATAATTACCTGTTTGTTATTCAAGTTTTAAGGGAGCTGTTTTTATTGTGGTTTTTCATGCAAGTATATCAGCTCATCATGTAGAATAGATGTTTTTTCTCATTGAGGCCATGCCAGCTGGATAAAAGAAAGTATTTCTACTTTCATGATATTTTAACTAAAAGTATTGCAAGATTAAATGCCAGGGGCCATTTTATGCTTTGGTCCAACATAGGTGATTGCTGGAAGCATTGTTTTTTCAGGCTGTCCGTCTGTCCCATTTTTGTTTTCTCAACAACTAAAATCTGTTTGATAAAAAAAATTTAACTTGATCCAAGTGAAAGAACAAGAGTGGCAATTATTTTGAGGTCACAAGGTCAAAGGCCACATGTCATTGTTTTCCTAAAAATACACTCTTTTTGTGTTAACTAAAGAAACGTTTTATAATACACAAGAAGTACCCATTTTACCTCATACATGTACGTTACAATGATTTGATTAGACTTTAATGTAAAATTACAAAACAAGTATGAAGATGTTAAACCTCAAAAAAAATATTTGTGACCTCAAAGAAATGAACATTGCAAGTCATTCTAAATTGTGAGATTATTATATTGCACAGTGTGATCTGTGGATATTTCTTTTATTTTTTATCAAACTTTACAGCAGTGCATATAACAGTCAGTTCTTTGAAACAAAGAAACCAACAAGAACTCAGAAGTGGGCCTTAATTATAGGGTGCTTTTTTATCAGATTTTTTTTTATTGTGGTTATTCAAAGAAGTATGTAAACATTTAAATGTTTCTTTACGATGATTATAAGCAGTGGGTAATGTGGTTTTTTTATTCTTTTAATATGTAAAATATAAATTTTCATGGAAATGTACATGTATCTTAACATGTAAATGTTTCTTTAGGTCGGTTAATTTGAATGCCATGGAAGTAATATATTCAGTCTTAATTACGAGCAGTAGGTACTGTGTTATTTTTATTCTTTTTAATATGTATGCTATCAATTTTCATGGAAACGCACATACATATGTAAACATTTCAATGTTATTTTAGATCTGTCGATTTAAATGACAGTGAAATATACAATAAGTACTTTGATTTTTAAAGTGTTGACTTGCAAAGAAGCAGCTTTTTTTAATTTTAAAAAATTGTGTAGTATGAAAATAATTTTTCTTTTAAAGAATCTGGGTTTTTTTTCTATATTTTTTGCCAGAGAGATATGGGTTACAAGATCTTTGTTAGTAGCACTTTCTTGTTCTGTTACGATTATCATTTATTCAAATTATTCAAGAAAAATACACATGTAAACATTTAAATGTTATTTTAGGTCTATTAATTTGAATGTCATGGTATAGTGAGGTATGAAATCAGTACTTCAATTTATAAAGAAGCAGCTTTTTTATTTAAAAAAAATGTGTAATATGAAAATGATTTTCTTTCTAAAAGAATTGTCTTTTTGCAATATATGAATGTAATCTTTTTAGCCAAAGAGAAATAGAGTGATAGATCTATGTTAATGGTGCTTGTTCTGTTTTTATTGTTTATTTTCTATTCTTACACTTTTTACAAGAATTTTTTTTTGCATACATGTAACATAGGTTGTATGAGGTATGCAAAGCAATTTAGAAATGCAGAAATCAAAAGAAACATTGGCTGTGTCAAATGTTTTGAATGAAAAGCATCCAGATAGTAATTTAATGATTGGTAAGATTTGGAGTTGAAGCAAGTTATTTTCATGTTTGCTTTATTCTTTGTAGTTACGGAAGGGCAATACCATTTCACATTGTGCTAATGGTAAATCGCCACTTGGTCCACACCCACTTTTCTACTTTGCCTTTGGTCTAATCCCACATGGTCTAATCCTAATTTGTCTACCACTTGTTCATCTACTTTTATGAACCAGTGGGTTTAGCCATGATGGTGTTAGACGATCTGAGAATTAGGCTATCTGTAGGGAAAGTGATTTTTCGTTTTTAAAAAATGGGTCTTTTTTGTTTCTGAAAACCTGTAATTACGTTTCAAACTTGATCTTAACTGTAAATTCCATTTTGTCATAGAAAGTAAACTCTGCAAAAATATGAATTTCAATCTGCAAAAGTAATTTCAATGAATTTTCTCATGAAAAGTAAAGAACCAAAGTGGACTTTTTTTGTTTCGATTTTGGGGTAAACAGAAGATCTCTGTGTCTATACTACTAGTAGACCAACTGAGTATAATCCAGTATGCTTCTTGGTCAGATAATAGATATTTGTGGATTAATATAAACCCTCAGGGTCTTGTTGCTATGGGCCCGTATTCTGAAATCCAGTTGAATGCAGACCATGGTCTAACTCTGCGTTAAAGTAATGGAAGGCCATAAATGTCAACATTTTGTATACATTGTATTTTTTTTTCAAGTTTCTTTTGTTCTTTTGTAATTATTTTGTTTGATAGTGGAAACAACTATTTTTTTCCTTCCAAGACAAAGAATGATTTGAGTGTCAAATTAGCTTATAACTTGAACTTCTACTGTTTGAAATTAATATCACAATTTGTTATCTGTAGTTAACCACAACTTTAGACCAGAGATTAAATCAAATCTGACTTAAGAATATGGGTCAAAGGGTCTAACGCAATTTTCCATATTCACTCTTCTATTGGTTGAAAATAAAATTGCTTTTAATTTTCAGATCTTGTAGCTTCTCAACTCTTTTTGAAATGGGAACCTGTTCTTGAAAGCATGTTGAGATGAATTTTTGTTGATTTCATTAATCAAATAATTGCAAGAGATCAAGGTGATAATATACTAAATGCTGACCTCGTATTGAGAAATAGTCTTGAACCCATGTGATGCTTGTCATAGATTAGCAAAGGAATGGTGACTGAATATCTTTCAATGATAAAATTATTGTGTTTTAGTATTCCTCTTGAGAAGTTATGAAATTTGTGTATAAAATTCTTTACCTTAATCTGATTTTGGGCTGGTATCAGTGATCTGGCATACTGAATGTAATATTAAGAAAATAGTTCTGTTTACGTAGGGATTTGGATTTATAGATCGTTTTTACCTGGGAACCTAGTAATGAGATATTACTTTATCATGTTAATGTTAGTAATAAGAAACTGTAATACATGCAATCCATGTTGCATGAATAGCTTCTTGCTGTCTGACAAGTTTTCTTGTTGCCCAAAGTATAACTTTGGTTTAAAAAGTAGTAAACAATATTAAGATGTTAGTAAACAGGACCTATTTGTTTTCAAACCCAGAGAGGGATATTAAGTCAGGAAAATGTATCATGTGAAAGTGGATCCATGGGTTATTGTTAGTAGTGCTGCATGCATATTGAATAGAATTAATCATTTCCATCCCTGTTTACACAAAATGTCATGTCATGTTACCATGTAGAATGAGTGCACAATGCATGTAAATATTTTTTATGGGGTATTAATGTAATGCATAGCACTTGCTGACCTAGCAACATTTTATGTGCATTGAACAGATTATTGATGGGCTCAATAGCTTAGGTGCCTTTACCAAAAGTCCAGAGTTGTGTCTTTCATGCAGGAATTCCAGAGGAATCTTTTCATTGATAATCCTCACATTTCATAACAGACAGAAGCCATGGGGGACTGCTTTGAAAAACACTGAGGGCATGTATAGCAGAATTTCTACTTTAACCCTAAATAGACTGGGCAATTTCGACGCCTAAGAAGACCGGGGGTGCTGATTCAGCCCCCCCCCCCTTATGATCTCGGCCGTGGATCGTGTAATAGATTTTAATCAGTAAAAAAAAAAATGATACATTTACATGTATGAATTTTGGCTAAAAACACTATTTTGATTGAATTTTTTTGGAGCAATTTTGGATCTGCATGCACTCGCGAAATGTCGCATAATTTCGGAACCGCGTACCCGAGGGTTGCAATTTTGGTCTCAAAAGTTGCGCGAGACTTGAAAGTAAAATCTCAGTGAGCGACGCGGTCAAAAAATTCTGTGCAGCGGATTTATCGCGAAAAATGTGGAGGTCTTATTAGGGTTAAGTCATGGAACAGACTTTTGGTAAGGTGTCTTTATTTTCGAAACTATATTCTATGAAAGCATAAAGTTTCAAAGCAACTTGGTAAATGAAAATCAATGCTTTTCTTACAAGGGGATGTGCATCGTCTTGATTTTAACCTCACGTCATCAGATTTATTATACCTCTTCTCAACCATGTAAATGTGTCTCTGATGTAATTTTGACATTGACTATTGAGATACTACAGTTGAGTCTGCATTAGTTAATCTAGATGGTAAGCAACATAATTTGCTTCTAAGTCAAGAGTACAATTTTACAGGACTGATGCAAATATTTAAGAGCCACCACTGAGGTGCTTGTACTGTTCACTAGACTGGTCCACTTGTTCATAACAAACTGCTTTCCATCTAGTCTCTCCTACAGCTTTTACAATTATGATGAACTATTTTTATGCATGCAATAAGTTGTTGAAAGGCACGTGAGCCATATTAGCAAAAGCTTGCCTGACAATAGAAATTGCCAAGAAGTGCAACAGTGTACATAAGTAGCTGTTTCTCTGATTATGTATATGTTTATGAAGCTTTTTAAGATGAAAATTGTCATACATGTCATCAATCTGCATGAGCCATAGAATCTGAGAGCATCTCAATGTTTGCCATCCAATAACTATCCTTGGTTATGATTGGCTGAGAGGCACAAACTATTGAATGTTACTATGGTTACTGACTGTCCAATAAAAAGTGTCCTTTCATGAAATGCTCTCTAGGCCAGGTCTTAGGAAGTAGTTCACCATAGGGCCTTGTGTCACAAAGGTTTGCCATCATTTGCAAAGTGGAAATGGTCAATCAAAATCACTGTTACACTGTTGAACCTATGTACTATCTCACAATTGGATTTGCATTTGATTTCAAGTCTTTGTGTCACAAGGCCCTGGCTGGATTGATATCTGTTGCCTCTTCAAAGTTTTTGTTTGAAAACCTAATGTTCCACTGACTTTGTACACTAAAATGTTCCTTTGTCGCACCATGGGCCCCTTGCATAAAGAGTTGCATTTTCAATTCAAGATATCAAGCACAAGTCCCTTATCAGGTTGATATTGATTTGTTTGATTGCAACTCTTTCTGCAGGGGTGGGCCCCATGTCTGAGTAAACGTTTTTTAAAGATACTTTCGGTAATTATTCCAAAATCAGTACTTTGTTTAATCATGAAGGAACAGATGATTTGCTGTCTTGTTTGTATCATTGTTATGTTCTGTACCATGTGAAGGACACATCTTTTCAAAAGAGAAAAGGAAATAAAGTGAGCAGATGATTGCTCTTTGTGTTGAGTTTAAACAGTGCATTATTATTTTTTTGTGTGTGTTTTCTACAAAAGAAGAAGGAAAACAGTTTCAGTATTTTTTTGGGGGGAGGGGCCATTCTAATATTTAAAAAGGGTTACAATTCATTATATTTTTGTTTTGCCTGTAATTTCCCACCATTGCCACTTTTTCTGTGACATTTTATTGATTAGAAAGTCAAAAAGGGGCCTAAGCTTTCGATCCTAGCAGAATCTTCGTTGGAGGCAAAAATTTTATTTGATATGATATGATATTTGGAGGCATTTTATTGATAACAGATTTAGATAAATCTGAAAAAGTGAACCTTCCATAAGTGGAATAATGTCCTATTTAAATGCAATTTTTCAGCCCGGAATAATAAAATGCAAACAGATTTCAGCATCCCAAACATCAATCAACTCTGACAATTGATCTCTGTTTGTATGAAACCAAATTAATATAGTTCTACTAGGGTCAAAACTAATTAACAAAATACAAAATTGATCTACAGGAAAAACGGTTAATACTTTCACAACGGCAAGAGCATTCTGTGTCATAATATGAATTTCAATTGCCAAAATTGCCTTCCATTATTTTTGTAATGTCATAATTAATTCACAATGCACAGCTTTGGCACTCCTGTTTCC
Organism: Lytechinus pictus; assembly: GCF_037042905.1. Taxonomy (NCBI): domain Eukaryota; kingdom Metazoa; phylum Echinodermata; class Echinoidea; order Temnopleuroida; family Toxopneustidae; genus Lytechinus; species Lytechinus pictus. Next base: position 3,862,414 of record NC_087256.1, on the reverse strand, counting down.
ATGTTTTAGACCACAAAGTATCATTACTAACCCAACTGGTGTTTTCTCCTGAACTTTAAATGGCTTCCTTGGAAGATTAATAATTGAAGTATTTTGAGATCTCTGGTATTTCTGAAAGCAGCAGCCCACCCCCTTCCCCACAAGAATAAACAGAAATCTTGTTCGCTCTTCACACGAGTGGCTCATTTGTGAGATACCCATGCACAAGCCTTTGTATTTTATGTTTCACTTTCAGCCATTCTTGAATTAATTTGGCTCAAACAAATGCCCTGTGTTCAAAATTATAGGATCTAAAGTCATCATCCCAGCTAACAAAGCAATTAAAGACTACATGTATATTCAAAGCTAAAACAACTAGAGGTTTGAAAGATGTGTAGAAGCAAAATATGTATTTAAAAAAAAAACACATTTTGGTTTCATTTATAATTATAATCACTGCTTTTAAGCCAATTATTTTGTTTTATAAACACAAATTTGCAACACACGAAAATGGGTTATATTGAGTTCACTACTAGCCAAATTATGTAATGTCATCGTTTGTGAACATAGCAGTGATTCAAATATGCTTGTCATGTAGAAAGGGGTAATTTTTTTCTTGCTTTTCAGATGTCGACATTAAAATTTCAAGAACAATTTGCATAGAAATATAGAAAATATTTCCTGCTTCAATTGTTTATACAGTTCTAGTATGTATCAATGGGCTATCTATGGCCAATATTAGTATGTGACTTTTTTGGCACATCTTTTCCCATGTTTTTGCACTATTTAGCAATTGTGACTTAATACACAACAGCCATACCCAAATAGGAAGGAAACAAAGGAATTCCTAAATATATTGTCTAGAGCTGTAGATTTCAATTCACTTGAGTGCTAAATATTTCCAATGATATTTTTCTTAAACATTCAAATTTGTAATCTGTAATGGACTAGAAAATAAACATGAATTTCTATGTAAAAATTTGGGTAAAAACATTTCGGTCCACATGACATCCAAGAATCCTGATCGGTGAGTAGCACAATAATACCTGTTTTTGTTGTTTAAAAACATCAATGTTTCCAAATCAAATACATGGCTGATAAGCTATGAAACTGGGCATACTTGGAGTACATGTAGCTTAACTTTCTATTGCCATTTGATTGATAACATTTTATCTTTCAATAAGGATTTGAATATCCAAGGCACCAACTCTTTCACTAGCAATTGAACAAAAAGTTAAAAGCATTATGTTATTTTCAAGCAAAATTTATAATTTGTAACGATCAAAATGCTCAAACCATAAATTAATATAGAATGAAGCTGATAAAATCTTTATTGTGTATTTTATGAAGTAAAATATTCTTCAAATAAATTCTTAAAGGAATAACATGTATCTATTTGAAAACAAGAATAAATGTGTAGTGGGAGGAATCTTCAAACAACATGAATACACAATTCATAGCAAGGTTCCATTCACAAAATTTGTATCTCTTTCCTTCAGAGGAAAAATGTCTAAAAGTCTGGAGTGGAATTACAGCTTAGAAAATATTGGACCATACCATGTGGGAGCTTTAGTAGGAAAGTGGTTTAATAATTATTTTCCAAACTGTATCTTGACAGGCAAAAAATATTTTATTTCAGGGGTTACTTTTCACAACGTACATGTGATACCTAAAATATTTTTTATTTATTTCCCAGGGCTCTTATCATGCTAGGTACCCATTCGCTTCAATTGAGTTAAGTGCAGCACAATGTTGATCAATTTCTTGAAGGAAATTACACCATTGCTGGGATTTGAACCCACAACCTTCTGTTTCAAAGGCGAGAGTCAGAACCATTAAACAATAATGCTCCATACATTTAGTTTTCACATGATATACAAATGAGAATAATTACCTGGGCTTTAGCAAGGGGCAGCATGATCCCCCCCCCCCCACCATGCCCACTTCACATCATGTACATGATTATAATTCTTACTATCATATTCAAACCAGTCCCCATAAAATTCAAAGGAAATCAAATATCGGTCTGAGTATATAATATAGCTGCATCAATAAACCTAGCCAGCCCCCAAAATTCAATCAAATTATTTTGAAAAATCATAGAAAGTATAATTGTACAGTAGTTATGTACAATAAACATGTATTGTATTTATTACAAATTGCACAATGAATATTGAAATTGACTTCAAATCTACTGATCATCTGTATGCAAATTATGTGGTACGTATATCAAATACAAATATCAAATAAGCACATAATCTACAGAGTGGGTGTGAATGAATAGTATACAAATAATACACATAATAATACTACTAATAATAGCTGGATTTATAAGGAGCTTTTTGCCTAAGGATACAAAGCGCTGCTATTATAACCCTGGCTTTAGCTGCACTGCCTATAAAGGTGCTCAAGCATTACAGGAATTTCTTTCTAATAATTATCCAGTCACCTAATCTGGGTTGAGTGCAGCACAATGTGGGTAAATATCTCGCTTATCAAAAACACACCATGGCTGCGAATCGAACCCACATCCCTCAGATTAAAAGACAGGTCATAACCACTAGACCATGTTGCCCCCACTTAATTAGTATGAATTACCTTTGGCACACTTCTGTTTGGACTGTTAACAAGTTAGGATAATAACAAGCGTGTGCATCAGTAATTACATGTATTCTAATGCCCTTGAAGCAAAACAATGTGTAATATGTGTTTTATAAAGAAGGATGTGGATTTCATCTCATGACAGGTCAATAGAGCTTGTAGTACCATACCATACATTAGGAAAATTTTCTGACAGCAAAATTAATGAATGACTGGTCACATGTTCAAATTTTACAGATCACTTGATTAGGGTCCATATCACCAGCTTAAAATACCTATCATCATGATACATGACTATTGGAGGGTACTTTAAAGATTTTCCATGAATTTAGGAAATTTCATGACATTAACAAAGTATCCATGTAAACTTATATGTAGTTCGGTCAATCTAAAGAAAGACATCTACCAATTCATTGGCGTACCGTACTCTAAACCACTCATTAGCTACATGTACTAGTTTACTAGCATTGCACTGCCACTATTGCATGGTTTCTGTGACATTTAATCTTGGCAATGACCCGAAGGAAAAAGCTGTACAAAATGCTTCTATGCTAGCTAGCATGGCCAGCAATGTTTTGGCTATATCAGGGGTGTGAGTGGTCACAAATAAAAAGATCTGAAAAAAGCTGAAACTTGTAGAAAAAGTCTGAAATAGAAAGAGCTCCCATACTTTTTGTTCAGAGGAAAGCGAAAAATAAGCTGAAAATCAAAACGAAAAAAATCTGAAATCAGATAAAAATCTGAACTCTCACACCCCTGCTATATGCAAGCTAATTTGTTACTAACATATGACAACTTCATTTGTGAAAAGCTGGGAGTTTCATAAAGTTTCTTGCAATTTACACAAGACGGGTGGTCCTTTTCTTTGTGGCTAAATCACACTAATTCTCCATCAATTTGATTCCTATCAGCTACGGATGAACATTATTTAGTAATGGTTTGATCACTTTTATCTAGGGACATGTTTACAAAGAATATTTCAATCAAAATCTGATGAATGGAAAAAAAATATCACACCCACCCCAAAAATGACATTAAAAAAAATTCCTTTGAATATGTAGATAAAATGCCAGAGGTAACACTAATCACCTCGAGCTACATTTCCATCTTCTTCAGCTGGATTTTTATCATCTGAATCTTCTGTGATTTCTTTATGACATAGAGGGCAGTAGTCTTGAACATAAAGCCATTTTCTAAGACATGTGGCATGGAAGAAGTGGTGACAAGGAGTAATACATGCGCTAGTGAGTTCTTGATAGCATATCGCACAAACATCATTGTGGCTAGCAAGCATATCTGCACTAGCCTGCTCCATGGATTTTATCTTCTGCACGGCCAGACGTCTGCTCTTAAATTTCTTCCATCCATCTTTTCCCAGCTGGAAGATATTGAAATAGGCATGGATGCAGATCATGAAGGCTCTTATGATTCCACGAGATTCAAATACAAATATCCAAGCTCCATTCACAAAGAGAAAAATGCCGGAGATGAACTCGATAGTGCTACCCGTTGCTTTGACATAGTAGACATAATCATCCAGTTGTTCCCAGAAGGTGTCGCCCTGAGTGTCGATGGAGAAAAGGATGTAGACAATGAGCGTCACAATGACCTTCACAATAAGCTCCAAGCAGAAAGCGGTTAGTGCGAGCATCCATGTTCCAATGGGGTTGGATGTCCATAGGTAGACAATAAACCAGATTGGAAGTACAGTAAGCAATGCCACCATAGTTAGAGCTCTGGCATGCTTCCCACGATGGACGATGTGTGATGTTGATAGCTGCATCATTGTCCCATTGAGCATAGTGTGTATGAAGTGAAGGATAGCAGTACTCAACAAGCCCATGTTCCTTCCGAGCCTTATGAGTCTGTTCTCGGGTGATAGGTCAGGCAAACCAGTTTGTAGAGCGAGGATGAAGAACAAAACTGATGCAAGAGTACCAATGTTCTCTCCTCCATCACGGTCCCCACCTAGAAATAACCGAGTCAAATGTCCAATTCCAGTTGCTATAGGTGACAATGTTGCACTGAGCCCTAACACTGCAATCCTAGTACTGCAGCTTTCACTAGCAATTTCTGACAAGGCTGCAGATAATATTGTTCTATTGTTGGGTACATCCTCAGATGGGCTAGCACTCATGGGACCATAGTGATACTGGAGAACTAATCTGCCTACATGAAGCGCAAATCTTGTTAGCCAAAATAGTCTTAGTACTGTTGGCACTTGTAACCTAATCCACTGGTTTTCCACTAACACCTGAATTCCAAATTGCATATAAATCCTTGTAAATGTCCTTGCAATGACACGAATATTTTTGAAATAGTAATGCACAAAGTAAAAAAAACTCCACACTATGTCAAGTAGCAGGATAGGTAAGATCGGGTAGAGTCCGTAGAAGGTTTGGACAAGAAGGGTTGCAGAATCTGGTGTAAGTACTGGAAAGGTATTCAAGAACAGGTAGAGGAACACAGGAGAGACAAGGCAGAACCACACTGAGAGTACAGGAGCATTAGATTCTGTGTTCCTTAAAGAATGAAGCATTGGTGTCTTGGTGACGACAAAGCTGTACATGAGCTGGATGCAGAGATAGAAGAGGAATTCATCACTGGACATGATGTCTAACGTGTTCACCTTCCACTCATCTCCAAAGGATGAGATGACAGTCTGGTTGGAGTGTAGCATGGTGATGTTCTCCATCCCAAGTTTCTGGAGGAAGATACCATTCCACCACTGAGATGTCTTCAGTGCTGCCATAAAAACCATCAATGCATAACAAATCTTCAGGGTTGATGCTGTTAGAAAGAACATCATCCCACAAATCAGCAAAGCTATGAAGATATAAATGAAAATAAAGATAGAATTAGAATACCAGTATTTACCAAAGGAACCCTTTATTCTACATGTATATACTTTAAACAAAGAAATATTTTCCTTTAATGTTAGTACCGTACATTAGATTGCAGTAGGAAATAAAATGTAGACCATTCCAGTTTGGATTAAAAAAATAATGAACTAAAAACAATTTCCGAATTCCATAAAATCTGCACTATGCTAATATGATAGAAGCAATAACTTAGGTCTACCATCTATGCAATAGTTAAATATTGTTTGACAATTCACTTTTGAAGATCATATCACTTAACTTATTGTGACAGTTGATGATAATCATATATCATTCCATATCATATGCAGCATTGTCATTACTAAATTCCAATGTACTTCCATTGGCATAGTCATAACCAACTTCATCAGGTACAAAGTCAAGGAGGAGTTGGTGTGTAAAGTCACTGCTTACATGTATTATTAACCAAGGCAAGAAGCTATAGTACAGTGAATACTTGAGCCAACATTGGAACATATCTGGTCAATAAATATTCACATTTCTTTAACCTGTTCCTTAAAATAAATAAGCATGCAAACCCGGTTAAAAAAAATAAATATTGGGCCTTGATTAGTTTCAGTCTCGTGTGGGAGTCATGAAACTTGAATGTTACATGTATACTAATTCTGCTCACTAAATTGGCCTTGGCTGCATTCACTTTCTGTACTGCTGTAATATACTGACTGGGCTTGGGATAGTCGATAGATGATGAATAATGTCTGACATTGCTAAATAAATCCTTAGCTCAAACAGATTGACATGGCAGATATGATGTGACAGAAGAGGTGAAAGCAGAAATTTACAATGGCATGGCAAGACAGTATTTTTTTCATTTTCCATGAATGCCATGGTTTATGATCCACAGGCCCAGCATTTATATCGCATCAAATTTCTCTTAAAAACATTCATAGGCGAAAGCTCATCCAATTACACATCTACTGAAATATGTGAGAATTTGAGAGACGATTTGAAGTGTTCAATGTTGTCAAATTCACGGAGTGAAGAACTTCGTTCAAGAAGGGAAACAAAGAAACGAAGGGAAGATTCTAGACTGGTGCTTATGTACAGTACCAGTCACAATTCTTTGACTCACTATTACCTGTTTTGGCCAGAGAACAATAGAATCAGTGGACCAAATCTATTGTTCTCTGGTTGAAACAGGTAATAGTGATTCAAAGAATGGTGACTGGTACTGTACCAGCTGCACCACAATCTTGTCAGCTTCCCAGTGGAAGAATACATCACCCCACTAACTGGAACAACAAGAACTTGACCACAGCAACAAGGGAATGGCTACTAGCTACCACACTGCAGGACTGAGCACCATCGTGTTAAGCTTGGGCCCCTGGTGATAAGCTCTTAACTTTTTACGGGGCCCACACCATATGCCAATGCTTGATTTACATTTTTATTATTTTTACACATGAAGGTGGAATAAATGAAATAAAATGTAAAATGAAATGAAATGACTTGAATCGTCAATCCTTCTTTCCGAGGACGATCAAGGTATGGAATGCTCTCCCTCCCAACAAAATCAATGCCTCTTCTCCAAAAGCCTTCCGCCCGAGACTGGCAGAAGGCCAGAGCTAAAGAAACCAGATTGGACTTTTTACTCACACCTGTATACATGTATATTTGCACCACACACCTAAACCTGGCCATACACACATGCCAAATAAACGGTCTGCAAGAATCTTCAACCCTGAATGAAGAAGGCAGATGTAACCAACTCACACGTATTGCGAGGTTAGGCCTAGTAAGCTAGAGAATGGATTTTGACATTTTCCTCCATCCCACGAATGTGGGGGAATAAAACACCAAAAAACTTTCTATAATTACTAACTGTGTTACTTTTAAAGATATTTGATAACTTAATGATGAAAATATATTACAATTGTTTTAAAAATGATTTTTTTTTAACCTTTACTGTACCTCCAAATCTCAGCCAAGAACCACTGAAAATCCTTTCGTACTGCGGTGGAACTCATGCAAACAACAATCGAAATGTGAATTTTTTTCCGATCTAACAGTCTCGATTCAAGTCGTCGGCGCACAATAGGAAATTGTACAAAAAAATCAACGGGTTGCATCTCATGTAAAATCTTATAGGTGACGTACGCCATCTTTTGACAGCAAAAAAAACAATAAGACAGGATAAGAGTAAATGAATGCTGAGCGCCTAGAACGCAACCAGCAATACAAGCTTCCGAAGTAAACCACATACCGTAAATGGTAAAGCATATTAAATGATATCGCACACATTCTCGCAGCTTTCTACTTACTGTATATCATACGCGAAAAATCTGGATCCGATGTGTGATTCAACCTTTTTTTATCTAAAATCTAATATTTTTTTAAAAAGAAAACATAATATACATATTTACAAAAAAATTATATGGGCCTAGATACCCCGGAACGGTGAAAGTGACATCTGTTTTGCCATGAAATTGATGACAGCCTCCATATAAAAATAACTTGGCGCCATCCCAGATAAAATGCATCAGAGACAGAGTGCAATCAAATGACCCCCAAAAATGTTTAAAAGTGATAATTGTCAGTGTGGCTTGCCGTAAACGCATTTTCTCTCAATGCCAATGGTGGCGGGCGGTGTGCAAAGAAGATCATGCCTACGTAGGACACGTCTGGAGGTGTCTTTCCAAGGACTATTCTTCGTATCGCCCAAATCGGCTTTGTGAAACAGTTGAGCGATATCTCGTTCGCGTTCTAGAAGAACGGTTCTACGAAAGACCCTTTCAAATTCAATTTCAATTCAGTACAGCCTACAGGCCCCAAAAGGCAAAAGTACTTCTGAAGAAGGGAGGGGGTTCGGAGCTGAGAAGGGAGGGTTTATCACTTTAGACTCAAGATCTAGACCTAGACTTATATCTAGGTAGTTAGACTTACCGGCTAAATGGACAACAGTAGAAAGTACAGAGTCCGAGTACCCATCATCGTCAACAATGTATCTGAAGAGAGTTAACCGCCCGGAGCTCAGGGCGTCCATGACCAGCAACAGTGGTACCCGAATCAGGGGTCCATATCTTTCTTCCAGTTCCACATCCATAGCATTCTGGGACATATTAGAACACTGTTTTCCAACAAAATGAAGTGAAATGTCGCACAGATAAACTTTCAATTTCAAGAGAGATCCATCCAAAAACTTTAAGTAAACTTATCTAGCCCAGGCATGATGATAAAGCTTTAAATTTGGGTGGAATCTTGTCCCTTTTATCTTGGCTTTTCACCGGCGACCGGCTTGTCGACCTAATTTACATATATGTGGGCGCAGGCGCGCACACGTACGTACACGTACGTGCAAGTACGTCACTAGCTCGCGCACGGAAATTGAGGGGATTCCCCTCAGGTTTTCCCCAAGACAGATGGCATGCAGTAATCGTGATTTTTTTTTCTTCTCCATGTGTCCCTTTCTTCTTCATGTAACTCCCGGGATGTCACTAGGCAATTACTAACTCAATGCAACCAAAGATAATTTATGCAATGACTCCAATGACATGGTAATGCACCTGGCTAAAGTAGGATTTCTACCCATTGCAACTTGCAATTGCTCCTCCTTTTTTTATACCACCTCCTGCGGTCTTTTAATGAGGATGGAATATGAGACCATTTTACCGCGGTCTCTCTCTCTCTCTTACTCTCTTCATTTTCCTTTACTTACTTTCCTCGGTTTCCTTTCCCTCCTCTTCATCATTCCATTCTTTTACACCTCTTCTTCCTTTTTAATTGTGTGTGTTGAGGGGGGTGCTCATTTACAGTATGAGTTTCGTTAAAATGAAGTATTACGATAAAAATATATATTCAGATAAACACATGAAAAAAAATACTAAGTTTTGCAAATGAATAATTCACAATCTGAATTAAAATCTTCTAAGGGGGTGTAGCAAGAAGGTATTTGCAATCAATTGCAAATTGTGATGTTACAATTATTGATAGAACACTAGCTAGCTGTATGAAATAAATTTATACTCGTTGTTGCTAGAAGCAAATCAGCAATCAAGTACTAATTTGCAATTAATTACAAGATTTATGATTGCATTCGGGACCCAAAATATGATTGCAATTTATTGATCGCAAGTTTCTTGTAACACCCAATAGGAATAGGTTTCAATGATAATATTTTGTAAATTTTCATCCAGTAATGGTCATCGTAATCATGTACATAAATAAATATCAATACAAGAAGCTTTGTGTAAACCGGCCTTGTATCAGTCCTAGAAAGTACAATGATAAGAAAATATTGGTAAACTATGCACACAATTCATTACACCTTGTATTTATTTTACATTATAGATGAAGAAGATAAAATGATAAAAAGGAGAAAAAATTTGTTAGTGATACATTGTCTTTCCCGTTAATGCCCACAATCATCATTATCATGATTATAGGGGCCTATTGATTATTATGGCATATGAACGTCAAGATTGACTTGACCTGAATTTTGCCGGGACCGGCAGGTGCAATACACCGGATAAACACCCTACTCTTTGACGAATAGTGTATTGGTTTTAACGTTCATAGGTTGTGACTCTCATATACACGGGACCAACAATTGCGTCCTTTCCGATGGACGGAGTGTTTTCCAACTGCATTCACACCTGCACTGAATACAGAGGTGAGGCACGATAACACACAACGCTATAGCATCAGATTTCTTTTTGTTAGACGCGATGGATAAGGCTTAATAGCAATAATTATGATAATACGGTAATAATAATGAATGATAATGACAATAATATAAAATTTTATGAACAAAATAATAACAATAATAGCAATAACAACAATGATGGTCATAACATTAATGGTAATGATGCATTTATGCTTACTGCTATTTATTAAATATTTGGCCTCTTTTATATAAAATGATTTTTTTGGAATAAATATACCATAGGCCCAATGGTGCTCCAGCTAATGAAAATAGGAGGACCAAACCCTTCGAACATAATGAAGTTAAAATAAAACCTGTGGATGTTGAACTAGCACAGTCAACACCTGAATAGGTGTGATCCTTGGTCCCGACAACCGGTGGTGCTATGATGTTTGATGTGATTTGATTTATTGTTTTCTTCTGCATCCATGGAACATTCGTATAATACATTTTCCATAACATAATAAACATAATATGTTAGCATTTTTGGCATGAATCATAAATAAAGTGTACTAAAAAAAAATAATTCCAGACAAAAATGATTAACTACCAAATTATTATATGATATTCACAATTTGCAGGAGAAGGATTGTCATCATAAGCAGATTGCTTGAAGAAAAATGACAATCCCAAACTAAAACTAATTAAATTAATTAATACATTTATAAAGCAGAATGGGCATATATTTTTAAATACGAAACATCAATTCATGCAATATTTTTAGTATGAAGATTAAGATGATAAAGGTGAGGGTGACGGTGATATGATGATGGTGATGGTGAAGGCCATGGAGATGATGGTGGTCATGATGGAGATATTGGTAATGACTAAATCGAAGGAGGAATGAATTCACGATAAAAAAGGATACAACGACACAGAAATTTTACTTCAAATATCCTGATAATAACATAGATTTAACGTTTGCCTTAAATGAGTGAAGAAACGAAGATTGTTTTACAGACTCTGGTAGAGAGTTCCACAAATCTGGACCATGGTGTCTTATGGATCTCTGCGCAATAAGCAATGTGGGGTTAATTAAATGGAAATTTGAAGAGTTACGGGTAGGGTATGAATGAATAGATGTATTCAGAGTATAAAAATTGTGGAATGAAGGTGGGAGCATGTTATTTACGTACTTAAACATAAGTAGTAAACTTTGAAGTGAATTTATATCAAATACTGCATGTTAGAGTCTTTAGTTTATGGAATAATGGATTTGTGTGTGATAAATATTAGGAATCAGTACAGATTCGAATTGCTTTTTTCTGTAATAAGTATATTGTATTAATTTTAGTTTTTGCACATGTTGCCCAAACTATGTTGCAATACGATATATAAGGTAATATTAATGAATTGTATAGTATGATAAGAGTTGTATGTGGAATTATGTTTTTCATTTTGTAAAGTATACCTACGTTTCTAGAAATACTAGTAGTTATACAACGTATACATGTTCATTCCAATTTAAATTTTCATCTATTGTGACACCTAAAAACTTTGTTTCTCTTTTCCTTTTGAGAGGAATATTATCTATGTTTATATTGGAAGGAAATTCGTTACCATGTGAGTGTGTATACTTGAAATATATAAAGTTTGTTTTATCTACAGTGCGTATCAAAAAAAAGTTTACACTTTGAAAAAGCCCTTGGAATTAAAAAATAAACAACATGTGGGTAATTTTTTCACATATAATCTTGGGTTTGGGTCTCATCTATCCAATGAAAGTAAAAGTTTTGACAGAATGTTACACTTGAGTGAGCACTGTCTATTTGTGTAAAGCTCGCAGAAATCTGTTTGCGCAGAAATGCTCGTTTTTACGCAGTGTCAAGGGGAAAGGGCGAAATCAAACTTACCCTGCGAAACATTTCTCATACATCTCCCTTGTACTTTTAGTCAATTGAAATAAAACGGATACAATCAAGCATTTTGTAACAATTTTGCCACCCAAATTGAAATTTCAACACTTAGGAAGCACAACCTTTACCCTTTTTGTGCCAGCTGGATCTGAGGACATAACTGAATCTGAACAAAAGTTTATATGAGACATCTTCAACATTTTTCCCTAAGTTTTTATCATTTAAAGTGGGTTTACATTTCATTTTTCATTTAATACTTGTTTCTCCACACTTTTTTCCAAGCTTGTCAATGATTAACAAAGTGAAAATCAAGCCTAAGCCATTTCATGTAAATCACAGCTCAGTGTAAAGCAAAAATCGTCACGAGGGCATCGGTGTGTTGGGGAGTGGGGTTGCATGGGCGCAATGCACTCTTCAAAGTGTGTTGGGCAAGGAAACAAGTTTAAAAAAGTAAAAGATATCTTTAAATCAATTTTACTAGCGTGTTCCTCATGATTAAGGTCTACTTTTATTCGCATAGCTATTTCAAAGTTCTGCGCAAATCATTTTTCACTAACTTTTCAAAAGTAAGTGGTGCTCACTCAAGCGGAAATATTTTTCGACAGTTATATCGTCATTTGCTTAAATGGATCTGTACCAATGTTAAAATGTGGAAAAATCTTCAGGATATTACAATAATTTTACAGGATTTTTTCTAAGTGTAAACTTTTTTTTTTATACGCACTGTATATATTGAGTGAAAGCTTATTACACTTAAACCACAAAGATAGTTTTGGCAATTCACGGTTAATTATATCTACTAAAAAGTTTCTAAGCTATTATGTGAACAAAAAATGTTGGTGTCATCTGCAAATAATACATATGATAATGTTGTAACTTTCGTATGTGCACTTTTCAGGTCGTGAGTTATAACACCATGAGAACACTCCTATATAATCTGAGAAGTGTTATGAATAGCGTTACAACTTCGCCCATCAACACCACCACTAAAATAGTATCCAATCAGATATTTTGTTCGAACTTAATTTCGCCCAAATACTTAAAGGGATGGTCCAGGCTGGAAATATTTATATCTCAATAAATGGAGTAAAATTCACAGAGCAAAATGCTGGAAATTTGATCAAAATTGGATAACAAATAACAAAGTTATTGAATTTTAAAGATTTGCATTATTCCGGTGAAACAGTTCTAGGCATGTCTTTATGAATATTCATTAGGTGATGATGATGATGTCATAATCCCCACTTGTTCTTTTGTATTATATTATATTATATGAAATTGGGTTTATTCAAAATTTATCTACCAAGAACTAAAACAACTGAATTGATAACTGATTAAGCTATAGTGCATTAGTTATTCATTGCCGCATCTTTATTTCATCATAATGGAGACACATCATGTATTTACACATGTTTGAAAAAAAGAAACATTAATATGATTTCATGAAATTAGAAAAAGGAAAGAGGAATGTGACATCATCAGCCCACCTAATGAATATTCATAACCATGTGCATATAACTGTTTTCAAAATGTTGATAAATTTTAAGATTCAATAACTTCGTTATTTGTTATCCGATTTTTAATGAAATTTTCCGCATTTTGCTCTGTGAATTTTACACTATTTATTTATAAATATAAATATTTTCAGCCCGGACCATCCTTTTAACCAATGAGAGTGCTCATGCCCGGGCGCTCATGGTAGTGGCTAACGTGCGCGAAATGTGTGAAACTCATGCTCTTTTTGACACTATACTGGAAATACGAATTTCCATTTCAGTGTATTTTGATAATATAATTTGCACCTTATTTTTCATTTCATAGACGCGAAGTACCCAATGAGGGGTGCGATCTTGAATACAATGTTGTACACTAATCATGAAATCCAATTTAAAGTATGCTTGTTTCTCCAACCAGAGTCTCGTCGCATTGAAAATATACGTTCCATGCTATGATGGCTATATGATAGTTACCATGGTAAAAATACCCAGCAGACAAGGATTCAATCGAACTTACCAGTTCATAGCAAAGTAACCTTTATGCAACAGGGCCTGAATTGCAACTTCTTAGGAAAGTAATAGTAGAAGAATTATTAATTTGTATATCCCAGTGATGATAGGCTGCCTCAGCCCCGGGGGGGGGGGGGCACTCGACCAAAAAAGTGGTAGGGGTGTGCCGCGGGCGCGAGACAAAAAACGGGGGCCTTGGAGCGGGCTTATTGTAAAAAGGAGGGTCCTCGGAACGGGCTATGGAACTACAAATGTTTGTGAAAATGGGGGTCCTTGGAACGGATCGCCAGCGTGTGAGTGCGTATGCATCCCTATGGAACGGGCATGCGTGCATGATGCAGCTAGCCCGGCAGCCCGGTCGCCGGGTGCGCTCGCGCAGAGGCGATGGTCGGACAGCGCTCTGCGGCCGCTTTTCACCAAAATTGCAGCTCATTGTAGCTGATCAATGCGACCGGAACGGCGTAACGAAAAATATGCGAAGCTTTGGAGCGGATTTCTTTCTTCTTTTTTCTCGATAAGAAGAAAATGCTATGCTTTGGAGCACTGGCGTAAATCCCGGGGGGGGGGGGGGTGGGGGGGGGGTATCCCCCCCACTTTTCGAGGAGGGGGGATGGCCTGTACAAACATCCCCCCCCCCACTTTCTACGAAAGAAATGAAAAAAAATCACAAGAGATAATTGTTTTATTGGTGAAAATTCTTCCTAAAATACCGCTTAACAAATAAAACAATATTATTAAATCATAAAATGCAAATAAAGAGCCAGTTCACCATTTCCAAACAAAATACTTATGTCCTTATTATAACATTGAAGACAAACCAGGGTCTTTGGGAAGGGATTAAGATGGAATGTCAAAAAAATATGAATGTAATCTCTAATAAAACCATTAAACCATCATGGGGTAAAAAAAGATAATAATATTGGAGGGGTTTTTGCCATATGGACATACAGTGGCGTAACTACGGGGGGCATGGGGGGCACATCCCCCCATCGGCTGACCAAAAAAAAAAAAAACGGGGAAAGGGGGACTGGAAAAGAGGGAGAAAGGAAGAAAAACATAGTGAAAGAAGAAAATATTATTCATTATAATATATTATATCATAATTATGTTATGTTACATTACATAAGAAGCATTTTTATCATAACTTTATGATTTGCCCAGGGCCTACGTCTTCATTGGTGCTCGCACTGTCTGTTTAACGAGATATATAATCCTGTTGTACTAAAACATCCCGTTTTCAAGTCAATACAAACCAAATATATTTCCTAGCACTTGAGTTATCATTGTTTTATGTAGTGACATATATGCTTCTTTTTCATGTCTCAAAAAGTGATTGCCCCATGTTAAGGTCTTCGTATATATGAAACATTTCCTGTCCGTGATTGGTGAGATATGTCTGCTCTTCATGAATTCCCCAAATCGGTCCTTAAAATGTCCCTTCTTCTGATCTGAATATCAAAAATTTTCAGCTCGCGCTTCGCGCTCGCATCACTTGGTTAATGAAATACGTATGGTCCTAGTTAATTCCCACAAAGAAACCTTAGAATGCCCCACTTCATGTCTGAATTATCTAAATTTTCAGCTCGCGCTTCGCGCTCGCATTGTTTAGCGAGACAGGTACCTATCATGATTACACAAATTTGATTATAATGTCCCTTTTTTAGGTGTGAATATACAAAATTTCAGCTCGCGCTTCGCGCTCGCATTTTTTGATCAGTGAGATACATATCCGTTTAATGACATTGTCCTTAAAATGTCTCTATTAGGTCAGTATAACTGGCAACTGAGCGCGCTTCGCGCGCTCACTAGCGCACTCACTCAGTGATTCAAAAAATTTTCCGGTGCCTCCCCCCCAATGCCGTGACCCACGGTACGCCACTGTGGACATATCAATGACAATTCCTTGCATATCTAAAAACATGATTGCAAAAAAATGCCAAAATATTTTAGTCATCCCCCCCACCCATCAACACGGATTTACGCCAGTGCTTTGGAGCGGCTTTCTTTGTTCTTTTTTTTTTAATAAGACAAAAATGCTAGGCCTTGGAACGGAAATTTGAGCGTAAAAATGGGGGTCCCCTCCACAGCACATACCCACTATGCATTATATACTGAGTGCCCCCCCCCCCCCCTCCCCGGGGCCTCAGCACCCATGCACACATACATGACAAAGACAAAATAGCAACCTATCCCCATTTCGTCTCTCCAGCATATCGATGAAACAAGCTCAGAATACCATCCGATGTTTTTCCAGTATCCATTTTATTACATAGATGTACAACTCCATGATCTTACTATCAAATGAGTTGTGGAAAATTACATAAAATAGCAGAGATGTAGCTTTTTTTCTTTCTTATTTTAAGTTCTAGTCTGAATGGTCTCAGTTAGTTGTGTTTAATATGCATTGACGGACTTGGTTCATGAGGTATATTACAGCTTAGGATAACCTATTCCACCACTTAATCCAAATCTATAGTTATTGTTGTTTATTTATGCATATATTTGTTTCTACGAGTAAATTTATTAAAAGTTAATCAAAATCCTAAGGTATGAAGAGTAGCCGGTTAGGAGTATCGGGTGAGATGCCGGTTATCTTTCCTTCGGTGGCTTCATTTTCAATCTTGGTCTTGACATCTGATGGTGCCATTCCATTAGCGTTTCCGATAGATATTGCTGCAGCACCTGTTTTACAAAGTTGAAGAAAATATAGGAGGGATTACTCTGTTTCCTTTTTATTCATGCACGCATGATTAGATATATAGGCTAATATAAAAATCTGAATAATCAATTTCATAAAATTATTAAAGCACTTTCTTGTGAAATAGGGCACATTGATATAACTTTCGAATGACCATTCCCTAGCTGGCTCTCTCCCCCTCTCCCTTTTCTCTCTTTCCCCCTCTTGCACTCCCCATCCCCTCAACACCTCTCTTTCTCGCATATCAAACAACACGAGGAACCATCCTGTCCTGAAAACGAATCTGAAAACAAAACAGAATCAAGCTCGCATAACAAAACAATCTATATCTGTCTGAATAATATCGTGTAAAACATTTTCCAAGAAATCTTTATAAATAATATATTTTTTATTGTCCATTTTCCTGGCAGATCCGTTAATCAGGAAGACTCCCGTCTTGAACCCTTTACCTGCAACATGTGGGCAGGCCATAGATGTGCCATCAAGTATAATGGAGTCTTCTACACCGCCAATCCCAACACTAGGAATAGCAACCCCCGGAGCGAAGATGTCGATGCATTCACCGGAGTTGGAGAAATGTGCCTTCTTATCGTTTGAACCTGTAGCACCTACCGTAATCGCCTGTAAAAGAGGATAATGATACTCATTAATGATCAATTGCAAAGTAGGGGAGGCGCCTGGGTATTTTATTAGGGGCAAGATCGGGGGAGTGTTTCATCAACATTTTCATCC